>NW_008240031.1:1824718-1861122 GCF_000691975.1 Corvus brachyrhynchos | reverse complement strand
GGACAGGCCCCAGAAACCCTCCAAAAATGACCACAGGCCCTGAATAGAACAGTGGCAGAGGCAGCACAGACCTTGAAGAAGAAGTGACCATAGCCTGCTGCATATTCTGCTATTGATCACAAAATCATGGAATTATTAAGGTTGGAAAAGCCCTCTAAGATCACCAAGTCCAACCATTAACTCAGCACCACAGTTTTCGCCGTTAAACAATGTCCCAAAATCCCACATCCATGGGCTCTGTGCAATGCCCCCTGGTGGAGTTCTGGTATTAGGAATGGTCAGTACCTGTGGAATTATTTAAGTGACATTCTGGCACTGGTTTCTAAACAAAAGATACCCATCCCTACTCCAGATGCCTGCCTTCCAAAAAAAGTTTTATCTAGGTGACCTAACTGTATACAGCAGAGGCTGTAGAGGACCTGTGAGATTTTGGGATTAAGGTTGTTTCTTCCTTCCTCGTCCATTTGTCCCAATACTGATATTCCAAAGCAGTGAAAGTATCATCTAGCACATCAGCACAGCTGAGCATGCATAAGATTTTATTTGGAAATTTAATTATAAGTATTATAGAATTGTAGAATGACTTGGGTTGGAAAAGCTCTCTGAGATTATTGAGTCCAACCCAACCCTGCCAAGGCCACCACTAACCCTTTTCCCCAGATGCCACATCTACATGGGTTTTAAACCCCTCTAGGGATGGGGGCTCCACTACTGCCCTTGGCAGCCTTTTCCAGGGCTGGGCAGCCATTTCAGTGAAGAAATCTCCCCTAATATCCAATCTAAACCTCTCCTGGTGCAGTTTGAAGCAAATTTCCAAGCCAAATTACAGAGGCATGGAAATTTGGTCACTACAGTTCGGACTGTCAGAACAGACCTTGGTGGTGTTTGAGCTTCAGTCAGTTTCCAGGCACAGCTTGCATTTAGGGATCCCTCCAGGAAAATATTTTGGACAAGTCAGCCCTGCATTGGATCATGAGATCAAGAGCATGGAAGCAGGCCATACCATGCCAGTGAGCTGCAGAGCCAGCAAGGAAGGTCAGATACTCTTATTATATGGTCATTTATTAAACACTGGGGGCTATGGATAAAGAAGTATGGGCATGCTGATGTGTCCACCAGATTCTGGCACCCACTGGCCTGACACACTGCAGAAGATGAACCTACCCTGCAGCAAATACCTTCATGTTATTATCTTGACTGTGTGAATTTTGGGGCGGGTACTATATCTTACAGGGAGCACATGCTGCATCTGGCACAAGGGTATGCTAATCTCAGCTGGAAACTGGAGATGTTATAATAACGTAGAAGTAAATTAGCAGAATATATCAAAGTATTCTTGGAAAAGGCTGGAGAATAAGTATAAATGTTCCTGAAAACACAATGACAAGTTTCCTTTCTGACAATGTTTCTCACTCAGGTTAAGGTGTAGAAAATAAATAAAAATTCAGAGGAGAAGATAAAGAGGTACATTTGAGACCACCACCCTCAGGGAGCCTGAGGGCAGGGGAGGTCTCTTGGGGCAGGGGAAGGTGCTGGGAGCCTTCTGGATGCCCCAAAGACAGAGAGCTGGGTATCACCAAGGCTGGGGGCTGTGGGAGGCAAGGCTTGGCATGACTGAAGCAGATGCTCTCTAAAGCATGGGGAGACAACAACCCACTTCTCTTTTGCTGTGCAGACACACCCAAGGAGTCCAGCATTGCCCCAATGTGCACAGGCAAACAAAACACATCCAACTTCCACGACTGTACAAGTGGGACTGTTTTAATGCCACAGCTCATGTAAATAAAATCCTTCTACTGTGAATCTTAATTAAGGGAATGATTGTTTCTGGCCATCGCTTGAAAGGCAAACGTTTTAATTGGTTCTGATGTCTTTTCCTGAGAAAGCTTCTTTTCCCCAGAAGCCATCTATCCCAGGGCAATTGTTTTTCATTGCTGCCTGTCCTGTAAGGCTCCAGCAGTGGTGGAGAAAGGAACTGGTTTAAGGGGCTATCGAGTGAAACGTGCACATGAGTTAAAGAGCAGGAGCCGTTTAAGATCCCAAAGTGTCATTAGCAGTAACATGTCACATAAAATGAGGTGCGGATTTCCATTTTCATTTGAACTTCAGGTGTTTAGTAATCCAGAAGCTTTATTTAAGGACTGACCTTTAACCTGGCCTGTCATTCCAATTGCAAGGAGTTGATGGCCACTGGGAATCAATGGGCAGCATGAAGGTCACTTACTAGAAAAACTGTGGCTATCAATGTGTCAGTTCCAATGAAGTATTATAACAAAGCAGGCAAAGAGCCTATCTGGGTCTACGAGGCACCAGCTTGCTCTCAGGCTGCCTCTCCACTTTCAGCTATTCTGTAAACACAAATAGGAATAAGCTGTTATTTAATGATATGTGTTTCTGAAGGCCTGTGCTGTTTCCAGTTCTGTGAGTGGCACAAGAAAGGGGTGGTTAGAAATCCAGCACTGACTGATCCTGATGCTAGCAGAAATCCCCTTATTCCTCCACACAAAGCACTGCAGCTGAGCCAGTGGTGGGGCCACTGGTCCAGTGAGACCTGGATAACCCCTGCTGCCCCAGCCATGCTGTGCCATGGCCACAAAACCATAGAAAGGTTTGGGTTGGATGGATCTTCCAACCAAAGCTCATCCAGTTCCTGCCATGGGCAGCAACCCCTTCCACTATCCCAGGTTGCTCCAAGCCCTGTCCAACCTGGCCTTGGACACTGCCAGGGATCCAGGGGCAGCCACAGCTTCTCTGGGGCAACCTGTTGCCAGTGTTTTACCACCGTCGTTGTGAAAAGCTTCTTTCTTTTATCTCATCTAAACCGGCCGTCTTTCAGTTTACAACAATCACTGTTGTCCTACCCAATGCAAAATTTTTTCCTTGGTGGTATCCAGGTTTGAATTCAAGCCCTGGATGGGATCCATCTGTTTGCAGGACTTCCAAGGTGGACACAAAGATCAGCCTGTGCACAAAGGAGAGGAAAGACCACTGCTAGGGGAGCACAGATGAGTGGGGACAGGGCAAGAGATGCAGAGTGTCGGGATGGTGTAAGGGTCACATTGAACTCAGCACACTTCCCTGGACCTGAAAAAGGAAAAAAAGCCATGGTCAGCCTGATCTGGCCACACTGCTGTGATTAAAATGAATATTTACTCACACAAGGATTTGCTTTGGAGGTTTCCACAGAGTTCCGCATTTGTGTCCTGGCCAAATTCTGTGGTATCTGTGCAGTGAATCTTGTTTGCAATCATGTAAAAACTGGGTTATTTTGATTTCAGCTGAAATCTAAGAACTTTAAGCTTTTAGGAGCAGATCCCCAAGACAAATCAGAACCCAACTCCCACTGTGGACAACCTGCATTGGATGGCCACTCTAGGGTCTGGTCTGGGGAAGAGTGGAGGGCTAAAGCCACACGTGTCTGTCATGGAGGTCAAGTGAGTCCCACCATGAGAGCTGGTGAAGAAAATTCCAGCCAAGGGACAAGAGAGCCAAGGAGCTTGTGGGATGGACACTGCACACACACCCTGCCTCATTCCAATGCCACATGGAGGGCAGATGCAGCCCCTCTCCACATGCCAACTGTTCCTGCACTGGTGAAGATTTTGACTTGTAGGGTCAAAGACAAACATGAGCATTAGCCAAAATCTCTCAATCTCCCACCGTGTGTCTTTGTGCTGATTTTCAGCATGGAGCTCTTCTCAGCAATCTGTCTCCAGGGGCTGGGAAATTCCCCCACAGGAAAATTCCTTGGAAAGCCTTTTGAAAGACCTTTCTAATCATTAATAATTACAGTAATTTATTATCAGTCTTTTTGTATTTTTGCAAAGCTTTCAAGATCTTCTCCATCAATTTGTAAGAGTGTTGAGACGTAAACACATTCCCTGAAAATTGTGCAAAGCAGAATTTTAATTGGAGTTTCTTTACTGGTCATAGGAACTGGAAAGAAAGGATCTTTACTTTGTTGAACTTACTGTTTGTGTATTAAATGTCTGTTTAGATCCCTGAACATGCAGATCCTCTGTGTAAAAGCAATAGGAAGTTTATGCCTGTGTGTTATACAGATATGAAACCCTCTGTAAAAGGTCAACTTGACACAAGTTAGTGAATCCCTGAACAAATTCCAAGTTTCAATTTTGAATTAAATATTGATAAACGTGACCAAAAAGTACAACCAGAGGTTGGGCAACAACATGTAGATATAAACTGGAACACGATCGGAGAGAGACGATTAAAGCACTTCTTCCATGGAGACAATACACGCTGTGCAAAAGTGAAAAAATAAAGTACACTTACGTTATAAAGAGGCAGCACAGTTTACTAAAAATGTGATTTTAGTACTGGTGTCCAGTTTAAACACACAGAAAAAGTGGAGTTCAAATACTCATCTGGCCCACTTACCCATTACCCTGCACACCATCAGCTTCCGAGTATTTCAGTCGCTGAAGAGAGGAATAGAGCCCCTTTAGGAATTTAAATAGGCGAGTCAGATCATGCATGGAGATAATCTGTCACACTATTATTTATATTTCACAATACTCTTTCAAATTCCCTTATTTCCTCTCACTTCCAATATTTGTATCCTCTTATTAAGGAAAAGAAAAAGTATTTATCTTACAAAGGGGCTGTTTTAAAGCTCTCTACACATACCTATCTAATCCTAGTTACAAATGATCAAGATTAATTCTATTAAGTGGATTTTAAAATGTATTTATTCCCATGCCCTGTCCCCGATTTGCAGATTGAAGTATTGCATGCTGGACACAAAGGTGAACCCTTTTTGCAAACAAACAGAAAGAGCACAGTTCCTACCTCTGGTAGCAAAACCAACTTATTTTGGAGATCCTGAAACAGATCATGATTGGCTCCTCAGTTTCAGTGGAATTGCATAGAGGGGTATATCCCGTATGATGAGGTCCTGTGTATTTTTTATTTTGCCCTTTTTTCTGGCTCTCATCACGTTGAAAGGTCTCTGCCACCTTCACCTTAGACGCACTTTGCCCAATTTACACAATGACAGTTTCCTCTGTGCACACACAATAACAAACCCACCAACTACAGAGCAAACAAACCACACAGGAGGGGAAAGTCCTGTGTGCTGAGGACGCTGCTACGCCAAGGCATCAAGATAATCTGGGCTGGTTATTGTTATGGTTATTTTTTCCTTCTATTGGAGCTGGAGATCCCCTAGCAAAGACCTGGAAGCAGCCTGAGTTTCCATGCAATAAAGCAGCAGTGAGAAAAGCTCAGAGTAATTAAGTGGCTGACGCACAGAAGAAACCGTTACAAAGATTTGACTAAATTGCCCATTCATTAGTAGCACGGCATGGAAGGAGAATTACAAATAGACAATAGAGCCTGCAGTAATTCAATCTAACCTTGTACTTACAGAAAACAATGAGATAATGAACAGAAAAATTACCAGGCACATATTGCATTTTGTGGAAGGGAGGAAGAGGGAGGGGGATCGGGTTGGGATTCGGGGGGATGGAGGGGTGGAAGTGGGGGGTGCCGGCGAGAGCGGCCTGGCACATGTAACACTAATGGCATCGCTCAAGCTGAGCAAACATTTCTCCAACACAATCATAGTTCTCAGTCTAAGGGCCTCTGGGGAGCTGAGATGAGGCTAGATCGTGAACAAAAAAATGTAATTTATAAGGCGTCTTGGGACTGGAATTTATCATCGGATCCGCTCGCCGCCGCTCAATTGATATGTAGTTGATTTCAAACAACACCCCCCAGGCGCCCACAGGGAACATTTTTTAGATTTTACGCTTGGATATATCTGTTTAACTCACCATTTACCAAAACAACGGCTGATGACAGCACAAACAAGTCACTCTGGAGAAAAAAAATACAGAGACATACACAGACACATGCAAGCCTCCCTAGATAGGACTAAGCCATGAGGGTTAGGGCTTTGCTGGTGTTACGGGGAGGGAGAAAAGAGAAGTAGGGCTGAAGCTGGGGTATATTTTGCATGGAAGACATAGATGAAGCATCCACTCAATTTTTAAGCCTGCTTTGGAGCTCTCCACCCGTCATTTTTACATTTACTTTCCCAGGTAGGCATCACATGGAACAGATGTTGAAACTGGTGGCTCTGGAAGGAGGCCATGGGGTGAGGTGGCCTGGATGAGGGTTCAATGTGGAGGGAGTTTTGCAAAGCACAGAAAAGTGTGCACATTCCTTGTCTTGATGGCGAGATGTCCAAGCATCACAGTCCTGCTCATTCCTGAGGTTTTCCTGAGGTCCTGGCACTAGGGAGAGAACTGGGGTGTGTCAGTTGGAGCAGGGAGAAGAAAAGTTATCATCCCTGTATTTTGGTGCCACCAGAGATTCAAAACCAGCCTCCTGATTGTGTAAGGGATCTCATTGCCTGAGTTAATAAAGTGCTGCTACTTCCCATCTTACACAAGAACTTGTGAAATTCCCACAGATGAATTTTACTATGAATAGCTAGAAATCTCCTCTGACCAAGCCAGTTCACGTAATAAATTTCTGTTGCATTTACTCTCCAAAGGAGGAAAAGCAATGCTGACTTTAAACTATTTCTTGCGGATCCCTACCAGTACTGTGCAGAAGCCCTGGACTCAAGCCCTGGGTTGTGCCAGGTGCTGTACACACAGCCTGGAGATAAGCCTGGATTGTTCCAGGCCGGGTTGGATGGTGCTTGGAACAATCTGGTCTAGTGGAAGATGTTCCTACCCATGGAAGAGGGTTGGAATGAGATGATATCTAAGGTCACTTCTAACCCAAAACATTCTGAGATTCTGTGAAAATTCCCTACAGAGCCCATAATGTAATTTAAAAAAAAAAGGCAATTTTAAGAAAACAGTTTTATGGAGACATCAGTGAAAGCCATGTTGTGTCACAGCATAAGCAGTCCACAACAATATTTTCTTTCTCCAGGTTCTTCATCGATTGATTTTCAAAATAAGGACCTCAATAATGTAAAAAACTGGTGTTCAACAGGAGACGGCATTTGGCTGCTCTAATGGGATAATTGCTGTGTGGAAGAGCCTCTCCAGGCTTTAGGTGAATTAAACAGCTGAGGTGTTACTGCAGTTACGGGGCTGGTCTTGCCACTGATGTCCTGTTCTTGTACACCTCCAGTGCAGAACAAACCCTTGTTATCTGTGCAGAGGTTTTGGGGGTGCTTCCGTGGCAATGGGGAACTGCTGCCTGGTAAGGGATGATGAAAGAGCTGCGTGTCCACCACGAGGAGGAGAGGACAGGAGGAATCAGAGGTAACTCGGGGTGAGAAGGAGCTGGGGTGGGAGGATGTGGGACAGATCTAGCAGTTCTCCAACCTGGGCTCAGCTACAGCACATGGACAGATTCTCCAAGCAGCTCAGCAATGAGCAGCTGCTGGTCATTCTGACTCATGGGCGTCACCACAGTGCAGTAAAAACTAAGATAATTAAACAAAAAACCCCTCCAACCCAACACAACACAAATAAAAAAAAAATAAAAAAGAAGAAAACTAAACAAAACTCCCAAACAAACAAACAAAAAATTGCTTTTTGAAATGCCACCAAATAAACACTAAAGCCCAAGTCCACAAAGTCAGTATTTTGTCTGCAAGCATTTATTTCCTCCTTACTTCTGGTTTCCTTCATGACACCAACTGGCTTCAAGAGGGCCTTGCCTGTTACGTAGGGAGGAAATAAGTCCCTCTTTGCTAGACAGAAAATCAGTCTTCCTGATCCATGTAAAGTAACGGCCTCTGTTGGATTAGCCACAGAACTCTTTCAAACAATCCCAACTATGAACTGCTCCTTACTACTGGTTGTAATGACAGCACTTTCTCACCTAAGACATTTCCTCCACACTCAATTTTATTTTACAAAATAATTTCTGATTTACACAAAGTCTTTCCCTCCACACTGAAAAGCATGCAAACAGGAAATGCCAACATACGCAGCCCAAACTCCCTCTACAACTGATGGCTGTGGGATATTATCTCACCACATCAGAGCTTTCTGATACTACAGACAACAAATGATTGCACAGGATCAAAAGGATTGTGGTTAGAGCTGCATAAAATGGTTTGGAATAAAAATTACCCATGCCAAATATCATGTTACCTAATGAGCCAGACATGAGTTCTCTATAGGATAAAAACCAAAATGTTTCAAGATTAGAAATTCTGTCTTGTCTTTGTTTTAGTGTTTTCCTCTCTTCAAAGAGATACATTTGCAAATGAGGCTCTTTATAGGGTTTTGTTGCATGAGCATGGGTTCATGGCTGGGTTTGTGGCAGCATGGTCTACCCTCTATCCTGGCTCTTAAGTTTGTGCCATCTGAAATGACTCAGCCTGACACTGGGAAACCCTGGGCTGCTGTTCACAGAGAAATGTACCCAACACACCCAGCCTAAACTCCCTCCTCAAGGGCATGGTAGGGTACGGTGTCAAACCCTCCCTTCTGGCTTTAGCTTTCAGTGCTTGAGATGAATGATAGCTCTCAGTTAATACAATAAAAAGTTCATGATTTAGTGTAAAAATGGATGAATACCCAGGGAATTTACCCAGTAAACTGAGTAACCAGTAAAGAGATTTCTGCTATACATAATTTTCAGAGAAACTTTGTAATAGTATTAATTCTATGTTGTTACAGTCGACTGATTTCTTAAGGGAGCCACTATTAACTTACCATCCATGTATGTGAATGTCCAAGTGTTTCCCTGATACATCTTTTATTCTATTTCTTTGTTTCATCCAAAATTGATAAGACAGAAATCTCCAAGATTATCCAGTCTTTACAAATTTCATGAGCACCATTAGGCTGAGGGCAGAGACCTTCTGAATACAGGAAAGCTGAAATTTCTATCTTAGAGAACCTCAAGAGAGCCAACATGACAGACCTTACAAATTCTTCCAAACACAGAAAACCTTTTAGCTGAGTTCATTCCCTTGCTGTTTACTGAAGACCTCCAATCACAGGATGAAAATCCACGAACCACCTCATTTCATTCAATTCTGGTGCCATTGAGAGCAGTGGTGTTAACTACCTTCAGAAGACACAGGGGAAGAGCAACTTGACTCTAACCAGAGAGATTTCAGATTGAGATGGAGAAAGCCCAAACTCACTGGTGATGAAGAAGCAGTTTTTAGAGTTTCAGATGCTCCCTTTAATCGTGTTGAAAGATTTGTGCTAAAATTGTGGTCCCCAAACACACAAAACCCACTTTGGATAATGCAAGGCAACCATCTGCAGGCATATGGGGCTAATGCTTGCAAGCTGATGATTTGGATTCTTTTTTGTTTCGGTTTTTTTTGGCAGCAGGCCCAAAAAGAAACAGCCCTTAAACAGGAGAACCAAAACCAGATCTGAACGCAGGTCACCGTGTTGGACCAAGCCTACTAACCTCTATCAGACAATTGGTGGGATATCCTGTAGGGGTTGTCTGCCTGTGGTAGAACCAGACTGCTTCACCACCAGTTTTCATCTGTGAGATCACCAGAGTGGACACAGCTTTGTGGTGGAACTGGCAGCGTTAGGTTAATGGTTGGAACTAGATGATCATTAAGGTCCCTTCCAACTAAAACCATACCATGATTCCATAATCTTAAGGGTCTGTTCCAAACTAAATCATTCTATGACTCTATGACTTCAGCAAATTTAAGAGTGTGCAGTATTAAAGCCCTTGCTGCCAACACCACCTGAGCAGGGGTTCACATCACTTCCCTCTGCTGACCCTCAGCTGGAGTTAGGAGGTAAAATGGCTTTTGTTATGACTTTCCCCTCTAAGTGAGAAGCGCAGCATTGTGTCAGCCACGCATGCCAGCAATGCAACTATTTTCACCATGGCAAAATGCCTTTTTTCTTTCCTCCTGGATTGCACAGTTCCTTTGACAAGGAAGGGTAAAGACCCTCAAGGGCTCTCAGAGAACATCAATATGTTTTGTATTTAATGTGCTGGCTCGGTTACAGCAAATTAAGGAGAGTGGGCCCGGTACAAGATAATGCAGCCTGCAGTTCCTCACTCCCTAGCCGAGTGGTATACACTGAAAATGATACTCCAGTGTGGAGAAATACTGCACATTACATCTCCCTGCAGTAACAGAAGAGACATTAGGCAAAGCCCTGACTCTTAATGGTACACATCAGGAAAACATCTGAGCTTGGGCCTTCAATCACAAACGCTGCAGGATTTAAAAATGAATAAACTTCACATTGTGATTCTCTTATTTATCCTTTATGCAAATTGTCCCTGGGAGGACACATTATGTTCACTGCATGGCACAGCGCAGACCCACATTAAAGCATGGAGGGCCACTCTTATGTAATGCACAATCCTCCCGGCCCCTCCGTGCGGTTTGTGGTGCAAAAGGAAACAAACACACAAAGGAAAAAAAAAAAAAAACAGCCTCAACCCCCAAACCTAGAAATACATTCTCCATTGACTGCTGAAAATATCCCGGTATTAAGCAAAGAAGCAGTGCAGAAATATTCCACTCTCTTTTCCTGGCTACCAGTCTGTGACAGAAGGAGATGGCAAGACGAGAAAAACCTCTTTGTAAACTGAAAATGTAGAAGGAAATATTCTAAACCCCTGAATCCCTACAACATAGCTGATAATTTTGCTTAGAAAAATACAATGCATTAATTCCCATGGCCACAACCCCTAAAAGCCATCCCGTTAGCTAACCTTTCTGTTATTAGCTCCCCCTTCTCAATGGGACAGAGACACAATAGACTTGATCAGCATTATTTTTCCTGGGCAAAATCTCTTGCCCCCTTCAAGCTTTTCATTATTAGCACAAATCTTCCGCGGTGTCCTTGAGCAAGCATTCGCAAGATGACTGGATGGCAGAGAAGCAAACAGCCCTACACGTGAAAAAGGAATGGGAAGAGAGTTCAGGGACTTGGCCACAAAATTAACTGCTTGAAAAGACACAGGGAAGACCTGTTAAGTAGAGCTCCAAGGGCAGGCTACCAGGTGGGTCAAAACACCATAATCACAAATCCATCCTCTTTAAAATCATCTGAGCGATTTCCTAATATGCCTCCTGCCTACCCAGGACACAACAGAGAGAGAGAGAGGGGTCCTGCGTTTAAAGTCATCTCCTTGCTTGTAATTATGGCTGGCAAATAACCCAGGGTGAACAAACCTGTCATGCCAGTGAAAATACACATCAACTATGATCTCCACCTCTGTAAGAGCTGATTCTGAGAGCTGGATTTAATCCTTTCTTCTCCATCCAAGATGTGCCCCAAGTGGACACTGGCGGGGGGAAAGGTGTATGATGTAGATAGCAAAAAATCTCTGGCAGTGTCCAAGGCCAGGTTGGCTGGGGCAGCCTGGGATAGTGGAAGGTGTCCCTGCACATGGCAGGGCCTGGAACTGGATGAGCTCTAAGGTGCCTTCCATCCCAAACTGTTCCGTGATTCTATTATGAAGGTAATTGCAGAGGTACATCAGCTGGAGAGTTTAGATAAATATTTGAGTTTTCCATATGACTGATGAACAATCAATGCCATAAACAGCCTGAAAACCCTGATTTCTGTAATGATACTTCCTGGGATTAGGATATTTCAAGTTCTGCTCTTCCGCAGAGATTCTATGGGGCCTTTTCAGCTCAACCCAAAAATTTTAACTTGTAGGAACCAACCAGTAGTAGAGGGTGACCAAGATTCAAAAGCTACTGTAGCAGGACAACAGACTCATCTGCAGAAGTGTCTGATGCACAGGAAGTTCCATCTGAATATGAGACAGGACTTCTTTCCTGTGCAGTGACTGTACACTGGAACAGACTTTCCAGAGAGGGTGTGGTGTCTCCTCCTCTGGAAATACTCAAGAGCCATCTGGATGCAATCTTTTGCCATGTGCTGTGGTATGACTCTGCTTGAGCAGGGAGGTGGGACTAAATGACCTCCAGAGGTCCCTCCCAACCTTAGCAACTCTGTGATTCTGTGACTTCCTTAAGAATTATATGCCAAAAACATCGCAGAAAATTAATAGACCAAATCCAGTAATAGAAAATATTTCTGATAAATCTCAGAACTACATCTGGTTGAGGACTGGACCCTTGATCTGAGCCATCACAGCCACCCAAGGATTATGGAAAATTGTGTAAAAGTCTTAATTTTGCAGACAGCAGCAAACTGGGAGCCCCTGCAAAGACCAAAAAAAGGGTTACCAAATTCTTCTCTTGCCTGGTATGACTTTTGCTGTTGCCTGTTGTGAGGAGAAAGGCGGCCAGAAATACAAATGGCTAAAGAGAAAACAAAAGCATAAGTTTCCAGGAGAAATACAGAAAGACAGAGACTAAGCTCTATCTTTGCTAATCCTTACCTGCTGTCAAATTAAAGAAAAGAAATATGCCATGCTTCCACAGTAATATTTTAAAATATGTTGCTTAAGAACATGAGACTGATAATTTCTGAAGCTGTTAAACAGTTTCAACAAAATATGACAAAACGTTAGCAATCACAAGTATATCAAATACATTGAAGAAGTTCTTGTAAATTTTCTGGGGGAAAAAGATAGCTAGTTAAAAAAAAAATGAGAGGGCACCCAGTCATGGTCTTGTTCTTCTGGAAGTAAGGCCGAAGATGAACTCAACTTTATTATTAGACACATAAGAGAAACTTTGAGAAAACAAGTTTTGAGAAAACAGGTTTCAGAAGTCCTGCTGTTCAAGAACCAGGGCAGGTGCCACCCAAGAAATCGCAAATAGAAAAGGGAATTTTTGATAAAATATTGTTTCTAACAACATGATACTTACACAGAACAGATTTCCCAGAGAGTTGGTGGATGCCTCACCCCTGGAAGCATTCGTGGTCTGGTTGGATGGGGCTTTGAGCAACTTCACCATGGGGAAGGTGCCCCTGCTCATTGCAGGGAGCTTGGATTAGGTGACCTTTAAAGGTCCCTTTCAACCCAAACTCTTCCATGATTCTATGATACATGATAAAAACACCAACAATATTTGACAAAAGACGAGCAGCTGGTCCTCTAAATTCACTGAATGGAGAGAGACCTCAAAAATCATTTCACAGCATTCTTAATATTTGGATGCTACTTAGGCACTGAAATGACTTGAATCAAACCAGTGGGAAGCAGCGCAGCAATTCCCCAGCAAGGGCAGGATTCCCTGAGCTGGGGCTGCACCGTGCACCTGCCCAGCGTGATGTAAATTTTGGGAGTACAGAGGAGCTGAGTGGTTCCTCAGGCATGACGAATTCTGTGCCTCTCTCCCCGCTCACAAAGCGTTCCTAGGCTACAGGTTTCTCCAGTGCATTTGTGAATCAGAATTAGCTGCTGATGTGTTTTGCACTTAATAATTTAAAATAATAAAAAAAAAAAGAAAGACAAAAGGAAAGATTCCAACTTGTCCTTATTTGTCACGCCTGGCTTCCTTAAACCACACTGGATGCTCAAAGTCTTCCTGAGCTCAAGGGGAGACAGAAAAGCTCGTGGAAGAGAGGTAATTTGTACAGAGCAACTCTTTACCTCAGGTGACTCAAAAAATGGAAGTTCTGGGGAGCTGGGAGATGAAGCACTACATATACTGAATGACCCTTAACAAGTGTTGATACTTTGAAGACAATGGATAGGCTCAAACCCATTGACCCCTGAGTTTCCTTAGCTCTCTGCTGCGGTGGGGAGCAGTGCAGTCTGAATGCAGGATCCAGCTCACTTGCCCATCCCTTTGCTGGTGGATATTTCGGCTTCACCCAGTTTTCTTGTACAAAAACAACTGCTGGCTTTCCTTCATGGGACTCTTCATAATTTCGTTAGCAATTTTGTCCTGGTTTCAGCTGGGATACAGTTCATTTTCTTCTTAAAAACTGGTACAGAGCCGTGGTTTTTATTCTGTATGAGAATCATGTTGATAATGCCCCTGTGTTTTGGGCTTTGCTAAGTAATGTTTATCTTAATTCAAGGATTTTTCAGTGGCTTATGCTCTTCCAGTGCAGATGAAAAAAAAGCTGGGAGGAAGCAGCCCAACACCAATCTGTGCCCAGAAGAATATTTATTTTGCTCCTGAATGACTTCATTGGTAATACAGTTGCTTGCTCCTAAGTGCTTAAGAGGAATAATTTAGCTTGCAGTCAATCCAGTAAAAATTTCCTCAAAGAGATCAGGGAAGATAATAAAACTTATTCATTTTTAGGCGAAACCTGAAATAACTGAGTTTTTCACCCTTTTTCTTTTTTCAAAATTTTATAAAACAGTGTTTTTACTTTTGTTTTGCATCTCCAGAATGACTCTTTCTGCAGTGCTTTCACAAGGATTTGTAGAACAATCTCCTTTCTGTTTGTCATGGCTTTGCATACGTGGATGGCCCTGAACTATCTGTAATTTAATTATAACTATGAGTGAAGTCTTGAGTGCTAGGGAGAAGGTTCAAATGTCATCTGGGTAATGCTGGACCTGAGCCCTCTTGTTTGCAGAGGATATGATTTGACCTGTGCTAGGCTATACCTGCTCTAAATGCAGGCCATTTCTGTGAGTAGTAGATGTGATTTTGAGGGAATACTGTGCACATCAGCACAGATCTCTTCCTCAGCACCATTAGGTTCCTACCAAGACACCAGGACCTCATCCCTTTGCCCTGCTCATGTCCAGGAGTTTATTTAGTTGGTAAAGAGGAGGAAATCCTGTCTTGGCAATGCCAGTGAGACAAAGCCATACACCAGTCCCTTGGAGCCAGCACAGAGCTGCATTTTTGGAGCAATGCTTTTAGTAGTCAAACATTACAGACCTCACTCTGGTCGGCTTTTGATTCCCATTTAAGGACAAGCCACTCTGGCAAATGGTCCTATTGACCCATCCAAATGTTTCACTTACTCCATCCCGCTTAGATAAAGTCCCAGAAATGTTCTGTTCAAATAATACTTGAGTGGTAAATATTTAACAAAGAGAACTCCTCCGGCCTTCTGTGCACTCTCCAGATATTCAGGATGACTGAGATGCTTTGTTTTGGGAATGGAAAATCTGATCTTCCACCCATCTCCTTTCCTCATTTCAGACTTGTGTTACGAACTAGCTCACCTTCTTTAAGGGGCCATTAATGATTTACTGCTGCAGACTGCTGAGTCAAAATCCGTACGTGGAGGGCCGTGGACGCGAAGGCCAGTGGCAGCACCTCTTACCTAAATGGAGCCTCCTTCTCTTAAGAAACTCATTCACAAATGGAGACGCTGATGCTGCTCCAGTAAAACCATTTCCCATCCTTCCTGGTTTTGTTTGTTTTATTTTAGTGGAGTAAGAGAGAGCCAGTGGTGCTGGATTCAGGTTTTCTTCAGACTTGCTTCTGCGTTGTGGTCATCGCAAACAGCAGAGGCACAATCTGGGACAGAACCGGAAACTCTGAACCAGAGTGAAGTGTGTGCATGGACAAGGCCTGAATGGGAGCTGCTTTAGCAAAGTTATCCTGGAGAAGATACAGGCTGAGAATAACCAGCTGGGCTGCAGCAAGTCAAGGCAAGAATATAAATCTGCAACGGTGAGATGTGCAAAGAACCACAGAATATCCTAAGTTAGAAGCACAAGGATCATCCAGTCCAGCTCCTTGCCCTGCACAGGCACACCCCAAAAATGCCACCCTGTGCATCCCTGGCAGCATTGTCCAAACGCTCCTGGAGCTCTGGCAGCCTTGGGGCTGTGACCATTCCCTGGGGAGCCTGGGCAGTGCCCAGCACCCTCTGGGGGAAGAATCTTTTCCTAAAAGGCAAGTTACAATTCTCTGTACCTTACTGCAAAGGATGACCAGGAGACCCCAAGCTCCAGAGCTGACCTAAAGACAGCTTATGACCCCATTGCTTGTCATGATTATGTAAATGTTTCTTTGTTTCAAGTGTCAGCTGGTAAGTGTCAATCACTAAAATCAATGGGCCAAACAAGTGAAACAGGAATTGGGAGGTTGTTTATTTGTTCTATTACCTGTAGGCTGTCTCCAAGCAGCCTAAATTATGAGACAGATCCTGAGGAAGAGGTGAGTGACATCTTCTATCCTAGAAAATTATTCCCTTTTGCTCTGGGTTCCTGCTAAGTTATTTCTCCGCTTTTGGATCAAAGCGTCCTAGAACGGTTTGGGTCAGAAGGGACCCTAGAGGCCATCTAGTTCCAACCTCCCTACCCCTGCCATCTGCCACTAGACCAGGTTCCTCCAAACCCCATCCAGCCTGAACTTGAACACTTCCAGGCATGAGACATCCACAACCTCCTTGGGCATCATGTTGCAGGACATGCTGGATGTTAGAATGTGCTGCTGAGGATATAAACCAGCAGCAGCAGGCAGAAAGCAGAGATGCGTGGAGTTGAGAAGCTTTAGGAATTTGGGGTTCTCCAGTCTGATGCCCACTCTGACACTTGAAATGGTGCTGATTTCAGAGAGCAATTGGACTACAATCAGAGCTCAAACAGCTCTGAAGTTGTGCTACACAGAATGTCTCATTTTCCAAAACTCCTTGTCCCTCTCCCTCCACCCACCATCATCCAGACAAGACAGGCTCTATGTGGCTGACTTGCTAGAGCACCCTTTGTGCCTCACCCTGCCAGTATCCATCACAGATCAGTATGGAACACACCAGCAGAGACACCTGGCCCTCAAAGCAACCAGTGTGATGCTAAGACAAGGAGGATTCTCAGCAGAGCTTGGGATGCTTGGGATGCTCCAGCTACAATAAAACAGGATTATTGATTAATACCACGATTAGCACATGGCCTCAGCTATCATTGTCCAGCTGCATCATAAGCCCTCATTTGTTTCAAGTTGTTTCAGGCAGGTTGTTGTCTCTGAAAGCTTTTGATTCAATTCCTCTAGACAGCCCTGTGCTCTTATGGGAAACAGTGGGAGATCATTCCATGCATGGGAAAGTGTCTTTGCTCAGGGCAAAATGTGCTGGCTGGTGAACCGAGCTGCATTGCCTTTGTGTCAGGATGATTTGAGGGCAATGTTGAAGCTTTAACAATGCAGAAAATAAATTCATATCTCTCTGTGCGTCTTCCTGCACATTTTTGTGGAAGGAGAAACTGCCAAACTTGAAACACAGAGGAGCAGGGGAGGTTTTATACAAAACTTCTGTCTGGATGGAGAAGCCTGACTGCTTTAACCCTCAGAGACAATGCAGAGAAAATAGGGGATCCCTGTACCAGAGGCCACCATGCACCAGAAGTTTTAACCGAAATGGAAAAAAAATAAATCACTCCTTTGTTCACAGGGAGCAAGAATGTACAGCCTGAACCCTTGCTCAATAGGAGCAGGGGAGGGAGGAGGGCAGCCATCTGTAAAATGGGATAAAGGCAGGATCAGCCTTCCCCATCCACCACAGGAAGCTCACCCGGACACTTTGATCCCTTGGCTTGGTAGTTTGGCGAGGAGAAGTGTTGGGATGGTCATCCAGGAACCCACAAGGTCTCCCAGTGACTGCTTTTAGGAAACTCCTGTGACTTCTTCATCCACATCCTCAGTATCATCAAGAAGACACTGAGGACCACAGTACAGCCTGCAACTATTTTGGAGGCGACAGTAACAGGATCAAAGCATTGTCAGTGACTTTCAGTGACCAAGACAGGGCTGAAAGCTTAGTCAAACCTCACTCTCATGTCAAAAGTTTGGGGAGGAAGAGGGCACTGGTGTGGATTCAAGTCACACCACACCAGTTGTCCTCTCTGTTGGGGAGTGGGTCTGGCCCATTTTACTTACTGGTAAAGACACAGTTGTAAACCTCAGTGATGTTGAAATGATTTACATCCACTGTTTATGAGGTCTTTAGCCTTGGGCTATAAAAAGAATCTCCTGAGATACATGGTCAAGTTTCCCTTCCTTTCTTCCTTCCCTTTTTTTTTTTTTAACACAAAGTGTATATCCTCTGTAATGATTTTTTTTTTTTAATATCTTAGTAGAATAGTAGGAGTACAAACAGAGGGAGGTGTGCCTGTGTTTTTTCTTCAGCATGAACTCCTAATTCCCATCCATGTTAATGGGACTGGCACGCATGCATCAAGGGGAGAAGAGACCCCTGAGGGTTCACAAAATATGCAGATGACTGGTTTTTAATGAATGCAAAATGTAAAACAAAAGAAGTATCACAGTCAAGCTGCTCATGCATAATAAAGTCACAGTGAAAAGGGAGCAAATAAATAGAGAAGTCTTCTTGGCTATAACCATCCTTAATATGCAATGGACAATTGGGAACAGCAGGCCTTCCGAAGCCCACATCATCAAATACCAAGTACATTTTGGCAACATGAAACCATCTACAGCAGCATTTCTCAAGCTCCATCCCACCAAGTCACAGGAAAAATATTCAGGCCTTTCCCAATGTACAAATTTCAGGGAAAGCAAGAAGGTCTCCCCGAGGAGGCTGGAGAGCTCTGGCAGGATATTACATCGAGGCAGTGGAGTTAAAGCCTGTGGTGAGGACTGGATGCTCATTTGTCCTTGTTTTGGGAGGGGTTTCACCAGGAATTCGGTGAAGCAGAGCCACAGACAGAGCAGCCACACTGTAGGGCAGCATGAAATGAGGGAGCCGTCCCACCAAAGTCAGCGCAATTTGTTCACTTGTTAATTTGATGGCATTCTGGGCAGCAGACTTAATTAGACATAATTTGATAAGTCCAGCATGGGAAGCTGCTCCGAAAGATGCTGCTCCCTCTTCCTTCTTCCACCAACAAGCACATGCCCTCCTTCACATGTCTGCACAAAGGCCCTTGTGAGATGGGACTTCACTTTTCCACTGCAACTAAACACACAGAGAACCTGATACCAGCATAATTCATCAAAGTCCAGAAATCCAGGCCATGTCTCCCCCTCTTTTTGTGCCAGGCTCCAGTCCTTGAGTGCTTATTCCCCAAGTTGACCTGCTTGCTCTATTGGTACAACCACAAATACAAAGTGATGGAATCATAGATTGATTTAGGTTGGGAGGAACCTTGAAGATCCTGCTCAACTTGACCACAGCTGGGAGAAATTCCCCTTCAGCCTGGGTGTGGCATCTATATCCAAGCACAGGAACATCCTACTCCTTGGACTGAGGTTAGGCTTGTTAGAAGAATGTGATTTTTTAAAAATCCAGGTCCTAACTAGATGTGACTACTGGTGGTTAGTCTAATTTTTTTGCCTTTGCCTTACCCCTAAATTGAGGGGACACGTGACCTCCTTAAAAATCCTCCTTTCAAGAGTTTTCTAGGGAGCATCACATGAAGGGCAGATGGAGGGCAACATGACCAAACCCCTCTACAGTGACAACACTTACGCTGTGATGAAAGCATCAGTGAAAACATGAGGTTTACCACACCAAAATACAGTACTTAATAAACCTCAAAATAAAAAATTAAACCTCAAAGTAAAACCCCTAATAAAACTGTTTTCAGCACTTAGAAAAATCAGAGGAATTATAATATCTGTGCTCTGTACCAGGCAACTAGGGGAGAGATTAAAGAGAACACATGTATAAATGTCATTAGCATGCTAGCAGTGATATAAAAAAACCCTCCAACTTTTAAAATAAATGAGCTGCTACAAAATAAACTACCTTACGACAAAATGTACGTAGGGGATATACAAAGTAAATTAAAAAACAGATTAAAGCAACATCTGTATATTAACACCGTCATAAAACAACATAGTAGTAATAGCAGTGGCATGCAAAGGTATTATAAAATTATAATCTATCCAAGATGTTATGTCATCTTAATGAAACTGTACAGCCAATACATCTCAAGTATTATTCCTCTATGGTTCACAAATATCCTGTTCTGCAGTTCTGCAGAACTAGGCCAGCCTCAGTCCTGGTGCAAGGGGCACACCTGTTCTCAGGCTTGCACAAGTGGCAGCAAAAGCTCTCAGCATAGCCCACAAGCACAGTCATTTTCCTTCAATGCACTTTTTATTTTCCGTCACCATTTTTCCCTTTTCTTATGCTCCTGATCTGGGAGATGGAGCAGGAATCATCTATTTGTCCCTGAGTTTACTGCAGGCATGCCCATGAAACATTCAGGATGCAGCAAAGTCCTGCTCCACTGCTAAGTTCTGGAGAGGAATTTGGCACTATTTCCATTTCTTCATAGAAATGTTTTTTCCACCATTTCATGTCCTGACATCCTCTCTGACTGATTTATTGAGCTGAAGACTCATGTCAATTGGTAAAAACTCATGACTTGCTGACATTTCTGTCCCTTTCCTTACCTGTTCCTGCTGCCTCTGTTAGGAGATGCAGAGCCACGGATTTTTGCATTACAAAATTTTCACCACCAGTGGTTGATAAAAGCTATTTATCAGCATTATTTGGTCACCTAAAAATCAGACTCGATGATTTTACAGGTCTTTTCCAACCTAAACAATTCTACTACTCTGTTTTTGAGGGGAGTCCCCCACAGGAAAAGGAGGTGGAAAACAGCATGGAGTAAATGGGAATTTATGAGTGCCAGGAGGAATGGGCAGACTTAGGTCATGTACACATGGCTGACTTGACCCCGATGTAGGGAGCAGACTTGCCTGGATTCCTTCCACCTAAAAGGAGGGGCTTACAGGAGACAGTTTGTTTTGGAGAGTGACCATCTCATCTTCATTTCTCACTGACAGAGAGATACCTGCAGAGTGTGACTTGGTCTCTCCAAGTGCTGCCCCGAGTCTCCCACCAAGTGCCTTGAGTCTTTCAGTAAGTGCCGAACAATGTTGAGGTTTATTGGCACAGACTTGTAAAAACACCTTAAAAGCCCAACATTCCCATTTTCTTAATTCTTACCATCATCTTAAAATCACCTCTAAATTGCTGTGGGAGAGATTTGGACACTCACTACTTGTTTCTGTTATTTGCCAGCTGAAGTACTGAAATAGTTACATGAGTTCAAAAGAGCTCCAAAATGTTACAGAAGAAAAATACACCAAGAACTATAATACATTAAAAACATACAACAATATACAAAAATACACAAGTTTTACTATTCTGAGTAATGTGCTGGGTGCTGGACGTATGGAAAGTGATGACTCGGAGCCAAAGGGTTTTGGAGGCTGGAAGAGAGCCCTGGGGAGGAGCCTCTGTGTGTTCACCCTGTTCCTAGGTCCTCCCCAAGGCACTGAGTGTTGGTCACTGTTGGATAGTGGTCTGGATTAATCTTCAGCTCTTTTGTTCTTATGCAACAGCCTTACAAGGGGCACAGCGAGCCAGCGAAACAGAAAAAGATACTCATCCTGCATTTGCAACTTCCCATTAATTTTCCATTACACGATGCTATGGCAGTAGAGGGTTGAAAATGTCTCCCTGGATTAGGACTAAAATCTCATAGATATTATTAGCATCACACAGCACAAGAGTCTACATTTGCTGCTATCACTAACTTAGCTCATTAATGACTTATGTAGAAAGGCTAATGCTATAAGAATTATGCAATATAGATCATAATTGCTGAAGCAACTGTGTAAGGCTAATGAGAAAACAAAGAGCCTGCCTATGTGATACGAGGATGGAGAATCCTGATCTCATGTGCCTACTAGTTTTACGTGCATTGTTTCCTTTTCAGATGCTTATAGGGTACTTAAGAAAAAAAAGGATGAGTAACTTTTATACAGGTGGGTATTGATAGGACGAGGGGGAATGGTTTAAAACTGAAAGAAGAGAGATTTAAATCAGATGTTAGGAAGAAATTCTGTACTGTGAGGGTGGGGAGGCCCTGGCACAGGTTTCCCAGAGAAGCCGTGGCTGCCCCATCCCTGGAAGTGTCCAAAGCCAGGGGTGTGCCTGCCCATGGCAGGGGTGGAATGGGATGGTGTTTAATGCTCTTTCCAACCCAAACCACTCTGTGTTTTTATGTCTTCTCTCTTGCTCATGGAAAAAGGGCTGGAGAAAGGAGAGGGAGCCAAAAAGACTGCACAGCAGCAGTTGTGAGCAAGGTGTTGTATATCTGTATTCAGTAGGACATTGGTGGTGACTAAACCTTGCAGATGGCGCTAACTTGGCTCACCTCCATTCTGCTCTGCAGTGGTGCCTGCAAAAAAAAAGCATTTCTAATATATCCTCAACTGTGAGACTGCTCTTAATACCAGAGAAATGCAAGAGAAATGCAAAGAAACCACGTCACTCAATCGCTAACCCAAGCTCACAACCCATCAGTGGTAGGTTCACCTCCTCCAGCACCTCCTGCCCCTGCATGGCCATTAGGAATGTGACATCTTCATCCCAGCATCCCCTCCACATCCCAGAGATGTACAGCCACCTTTGTTATAAGACCTGCTGCACGTGAAAGCCACAGGTATGTTTTTCTGTTACTCCCTGAGCAAAGGACACCTGAAGATCTCACCCAGTACAGCTCCAGCTTTAAGCACTTTAACCATCCTGCTCATGCTCCATCCACCATGGGCTTTGTGACCATCTCCGAAGAAAATCTGATTTTGTTGCTGTTTTGGCTGCATGGGTCTTCTTGGTTTGTTTTTTTTTTTTTTAATGGAATACTTCAAGTGAAAGGCAGAAGTTTTAATAAGAGAGGAACGATCATTCAGTGGATTTCACTGCAGTGGGAAGAAACCAAAAAGGAGGGGTAAAAAATGGGAACATTTGCAGCTTATGGCAAGGGAAATGAAATATTTAATAAGCAAAATGCTGTATGTGCAAGGAGGGCTCCCCCAGTCCCCCGCTTTCTTCCTTGGCAGAAATTAAACAACTTTTACACACCACATAGTCTTCAGTACAGTATGCTAATGATGTCCCTGATGCCCTCTTCATCTGATCAAACTTAATTGTCTGTGTCAGGCTGCCAATTAACAAAAGGATCTCCTAGAGTACCAACTTCCAGAGCTACCTTAAAGGTTAATTGAATCATGTAAGCCCAATGCTCTGGCGGACTCAACTTCAGGATCCTATTCTAACCAGGGGTCTGTAGGGGTAACACAGTATGCTAATGATGTCCCTGATGCCCTCTTCATCTGATCAAACTTAATTGTCTGTGTCAGGCTGCCAATTAACAAAAGGATCTCCTAGAGTACCAACTTCCAGAGCTACCTTAAAGGTTAATTGAATCATGTAAGCCCAATGCTCTGGCGGACTCAACTTCAGGATCCTATTCTAACCAGGGGTCTGTAGGGGTAACAAATAAAGGAAAAGTTTCATGGCTAAACCAGCCAAATCTAACAGTCACATTAGGAAAGAAATGATCTTTCACAGCTCTCCCTCCTCCTTTTTTTTCTTTTCCAGAGCTTTGAAATAATCTTGGGCTTTTTATGCATTTCAGGCAGTTTCTAGATTTCACTGTCAGGGGGTAAATAGGAAGAACCAAACTTTGCTCTTCGATGTATATGCAAACTGGGTCAAAGAAGATGCCCAGGTAGGTCCAAAAGTATGATTTATTCTTTGAATCACCTGCTGCTTTCTGAAACGTTTCCCTACCAAAAACAAAGTGGCAGTGGGTGGAGGGTGACAGCATGAGAGCTGTGGGGATGTGGAATCAACAAGCATTGCCATCCCTCAAGGCATCAAAACCAGCTAATGGGTGTCCCTGTTTCCTCTCCATCTGCCTCCTTTTCCAAGATATTTGTTGCTACCTATTTCTTTTGGTTTCCCACTTTTTTACGAACATGTTTTTAAGGTGTCTGTCTTGCCACCGGAGACTGGTACGGATGTTTGAACGGGGGTGAACTGAAAATTGGTGCCGTGAACAGGAAATATTTGTTATAACAAAACGTGGTACTGTGACTGGGTTGAGAACACGGACCCCAAAGCCACCGACTGGAGCTGGATTCCTCCATTCTTTTGGGATAGCTCCTTTTGTGGGGAATTCTGCTGTGTTCGGACCAAGTATGTCATCATCCCTGTTTGCCTTGGTACCCCAGTGCTGAGATTTTAGCTGGGCATCATGTCTAATTTGTTTAGTCCCAAAAACAACATGGAGCCCTTTCAGGCTCAAGTGTACGAAACTGTGAAGTAAGTGGTGAGAAACAATGGAAATTTTAGATTAATTCCATCTGAACAGTCCAAGGGCCAAGCAGAAAACAGTATCTCTCACTAGATAGACTAAAATGTTAAGAAATAATATGATAAAAAATGTCAAATAGCAAACAAAAATACCTTGCCAGGAAGATTTTATGAAGACATCCAACGACAGTTCTTGCAGAGTTCACTTTCCTTGTGTCCTGCTAATCTCAATGTGTGTCCAAGTGCTCCTTCCGGAAGGACATGGAAGTGACTGGTGCCCCTTTTCTGCAGCCAAAATAAATCAGGTGAAGGAGATGGCAGTGCCAGGGGAGGTGGAGGTGTTATGGGACAGGACTGGGAATTTGTGCCTGTCCCTATCCACCATGCCTCCTGTCTTCTCAGTTGGTTTCACCACTCCTTCTGTGGAGGAGTGACCTGGAGGAATTCAAGGCTGCTCATGAAGCACACTGCCCAACAACTCAGTGAGGAAGGGTTTCCTACAACTGCTCTGGGGTAGTTCTCTCATTTTCCCCAAAACAGCTCATCAGGATGACACATCTTGGCCATCCCCCAGATGCACCAAGTGTCCCTTCATGTCCTGAGCCACAAATGAGCTAATTCAAGAAAAACTTGCTGTATCCACCTGCAAATAAAAAAGGTCTGGTCAGGAGGAGGAGAGAAAATACCTCAGACAAGATATTATGATGGAACCACATGATCTTTAAGGTTTTTCTCAAACCATGCTATGATTCTACAATCTGATGAAGGCATTTTAAACTGCAAATCCTAGGAAAAAGGGCTGTAAAGCTAACAGAGCTAACACATATTATAACCATGAGTGATATAACCTGTAGGTTTTCATCCAGTATTTATTCCCAGTATTATTTATTTTCAATTTGGCCTCTCCATCCATCTTTTTTTCCATTTAAATACATATCACTTTAATAGTGTAGGCTTGGTAGAAGTTTCCCCTTGCTCAAACATCGTGGTACTCTTACATAACACCTCCTCTTCGCTCTTAGAGAAAATGAAGTCCAAAATCACTGTGTTCCTCACCTTTTTTTTTTTTCTGGTTTGCCTTTCCCAGGGGTACTCGGGCAGCCCCTGTGCCCTCTCTGCCCTCCCAGGGCCACGCACCGTGATGGTGTTGTGGTGGTTTGCACTCAGCTGACATTGCCTGCCTGTGACAGAAAACAGCAGCAGACGCGGCCGCCCCTCTAACAAACTCCTGCAAACTGATCTATTATCAACGGCAGGGGCCTGCTGTATCGCTGGCGGGCACAGTAATTAATTTCCATGCATATCATTGCCAGGATCACTTACTGATCCAGGGAGCAAGATCAGAGATGTCACACCATAAATTGAGTCAGAGCCTTCACCTCTGTGTTCAGCGTGCAATTTTACACGCGCTTGACAAAGTAACAAACAGGGGGTAAAAAAGGCAGCAGTTCCCCAGGGTGATGGACGGGGGGAATTGGCCCAATAAATTGTTCCCTGTAAAAAGCAATGTTTTCCTCATTAAAAGGCAGTGAATTCTCTATTGCTTTTCATTAGTTGTGGCCTTGCTAGACGTGAGGTTTAATTGGCAGTGTGTTTACAGGACGCCGGCCCCAGAGGTGAAGGAGACAAAGAGGCTGAAAAGAGATTCTTATTTATTAAGGAGAGGTGACAGGCAGCCGGTTAATAACTTTTTGTGTGGGTCCTGGAAGAAGTTGCACCATGAAGAATGGCTGTGCAGGTGTAACCCCTTCTGTGCCATTGCTTCATCCTTTTTAACCATCAGAATCTGAATTCTAGATACTTCCCCTTCTTGCAAGGAAAATAAACCAAATAATACATTTTAACAAATAATAAAATAGCAACATAATGATGAAAATAAGCTTGCATTAGTTTCAAAGGCCCTGGTTGAATGCTCTGCTCTCAGGTTCCTTTGAAATACTGAATCATCTGCCCCCTGCTTGGTGTTTGTAAAGAGAGCACGTTTTGGGATTATCACACTGCTTTTTATTTATGGGAGAGTACAGGTGCAGGGTCAGTCCCTACACACAGCACCAAAGTGTGAAAAGCCCATGGAACAGAAAAACACCATCTACAGAATGACAGACCTTCTGTGGCTGTACCTTTGTGGGTAGCAGGGTCTGCAGAAAGACTCTCAGCACAAACTCGGCAATATTTTAAAATACACAAAATAAAATTCACATATAGGAGTGCAAGGATTAAAGTACCTCAAATGGAAAATGAGTAAAACAAGGTGTTCTATAAGAGTAGAAGGGAGGCTGTCACTGTTGATGTCCAGATTTAGCTATAGAACAGAGCTAAATGGAAACAAAAAAAGGCTATGACTTGGCAAGCAACACTATCTATGGCACTTCACCAGACAAAAACATGCACTCATCCTTGAAAGTTACATATAGAGTGAAACAAACGCAAATTTTGGCAAATTCTAATCGGCTGCCGACCTTTAAAAACACAGTACTCTAATTTTGTAATTATTAAACATGCAACACAGAAAATAAAATACTATTTTAGAAGACCACGAGTTCTTGAAAAAATAGGCCAGAGCACCTGTCTGTCTGCAGGAGCTTGAGTGTTACAGTTCATCCCAATTTAGCAATCAGAGAAACCCTCAGTTTCACATAAAGTGTGTTTTGAATCCTAGGACCTGTCCTCTAAGATTATTTTGTTTTATCTCCTAACAAATACATTATAGAATCACAGAACCATTAAGGTCAGAAAAGTCATCTAATTCCATCAAGTCCAACCATTCCTCAGCACTGCCAAGACCACCACTGACCCATGTCCCCAAGTGCCACATCCACACAGCTTTTAAACCCCTGCAGGGATGGGATCTCCAACACTGCCCTGGGCAGCTGTGCCAGGGATGGACAGTCATTTCCTTGGAGGAATTTTCCCCAATATCCACCCTGAGCCTCCCCTGGCCCAGCCTGAGGCCGTTCCCTCTCCTCCTGTCCCTGTTCCCTGCGAGCAGAGCCCGACCCCCCCCGGCTGCCCCCTCCTGTCAGGGACTTGTGCAGAGCCACAAGGTCCCCCCTGAGCCTCCTTTGCTCCAGCCTGAGCCCCTTTCCCAGCTCCCTCAGCCACTCCTGGGGCTCCAGCCCCTTCCCAGCTCCCTCAGCTGTGAACTGCAAAGTGAAAATAAGAGCTCCAAACAACACTGCAAATCAATTCTCCAACATTTATCTCCATTTCATATTTTTTCCCTAATCAACATATTTAAGAGCAATACGGCTATCCTGGCACTCCACAGCTTGTTGTGATTACAAGAAATACTGGTGGAATGGGAGCTTTAAAATTAAGTAGCATGGAGTGTCCAGTAATTAATTTGATTTTTACATCCATTCTTTATTTAATGCAACTTTAAAACTACGTTAGAAGCTGAAAATGAGCAGTGTAGCATGAAAATGAACTGGCCAGGTTCCAAGTGAGGCAGGGATTAGCATAACGTTAAATGTTGAGGATTGTCCTCATCACTGAGCTTGGGAGGGGGGATACAAGGGAGGAAGAGATCTTGCTTGTGAGTATCACCACAGAACTGAGATGAAAGCACGGTGCTGTGCCGTGCAAAAACAGCATCTCTGCTCCAATCCTGGCAGAAGTGAGAGTGGAGAAGGAACTGGTTACTGGGGTTTTACCAGAGCTCGGAAGGAGACTTGAGTCTGGATGGGACTTGAGTCTGCTATGCCTTGCTCAGGGACCAGCTGATCCAGCAGAAGGTGACCCCGCCCATGGCACACAGGGTTGGAATGAGATGAGTTTTAAAGTCCCTTCCAATCCAAACCATTCTGGGATTCCATTTATGGCTTTGCAAAGCGACTGTGCATCAAGTCCCAGGCCAGCAAGGGATGAGCAGTAGATGGGAGGCCGCAAATAGTGCCTGTGCACTCCAGGTGTGTACAGGTGAGCCCTTGCTGGCCACAAGCCACACATAACCCTGTAATTACAGTCCCACTGCAAACCCCACTCCTCCTGAAGCCAACAGCAGCTCATCTAAACTGTTTGGGTTTCCTACTCCAAGTTGGGAGAAGGAAACCTTAAAGTACTGAGCACATAAACTGGGCCTCACAGCCCATTACTGCAACATGCCCAGCTTTGATGCAGGCTTTTTCCGCAGCTCCTATGCACACTGAGCCCCCATTAATGTTAATGTAAGTGGTTGTTACACTCCAAAAGCAGCAGAAAAGGGCCCCCCGGAGCAGCAACCCTTTCAGCAGGGCTGTTTTCTTTACAGAACATGTCCTGGCTTAAGCTTATCAAAATGTCTTCAGGTCTTGCTAATTGAGGTGAGTGGGTTTTGAAGCCAAGAGGAAAAGCCTCCATTGTCAGATGGGAAATGTCTGTTTTGTTGCACTGACTCGAAGTCTGATGCAGTAGGTAGCAGTGGGGTGGAATCCAGGGACATGGAAATCCACTGGTCTTTGAGAAGATTGTTTCTTCTGGACACCTGGATGGACTTCTCATGGACATCCTGTGGATCTTATTTTCCAGACACCTGGAGGCCTACTTAAAAACAAAAAGAAAGTTTTGTGAGCTTCTTGAATAATTGGAGTGTTTTCTCCCCGTGTTTTCTCCAGATGTCCCTGATGGATTTCTTGAGGACCTTTGTTCTGGACACCTGGATGGAACCCCTGATGGACAGATTGCAGAACTGGCTTCTGGACACCTGGATGTACCCCTCATGGACAGCTTGCAGATCATTAGTGCAGACACCTCGAGGCCTACTTAAAAAAGAGACCCTTATGAGCTTCTTGAATAACTACAGTGTTTTCTTCAAGCAGCAGGACATTTTCTGATATATGATATATAAGAATATAAGATAGATAGATAGATAGATATGATATATAAGCTGATATATGGGAACCAAATTAAATACGTGGGGGCAGAAATTCCAGCACAGAAAATGTTTCTCTAAGTTACTTCTTCCAACACAAGGACTGGTTATTTCTAGTCTACTCTTGCTCTTTGACCAGTGATTTTTTCTCTGCCTTTGGTGATCTGCTCTCCAGATCTCACACTGATCTCAGGTTTGACCAAATGGAGTGATAGAGGAGGACAGGATGGCTCCTGGATGTGCAGTGAGCCCCCTTTTTGGCACCCGTACAAAAATCTGACCCCAGGCAGGCTTTCGGAGCAGCTTTCCAGCAAAACGTGTCCACAACACACCCAGGAATCACCTTGCAAACAATCCCATGGCTGCACCTGCCTGACTGAATGAAACCAAAGCCCACCAGTGCTACAGAGACCTGCCCCTTTTATTCCTGTTTATTCATGGGATGCCCAGTAGTTGAACTAGGAGCAGAGCAAAGGTGCTGTTGCCTGTGCACAGTCCCACCTGCCCAGTGCTGCTGTCGATGTTCTCCTTGGAAGAGCATAATAATCCAAAGGGTAGTCTGTATTTACAGCTGGGGAAGAGGGAATCACCATCACCCAGCACAGCCAGGACCCAGCCAATAAGAAGTTGCAGTTGCCTCCAAGCTTGACAGGGCCCATGGGTCACAGAGAAGCACAGAAAATCCCACCAGAGGGTTAAGAGGGAAATAAACAGTTCACTTTTATAGCATTCACCAAACTCTCCCAGCATTCACCAAAATATTCCGAGTGTTGGCCAAAGGAGATCCAGCAGAGATGGCCTAGATGGGGTACAATGGGACAGGATGAAGGATGTAGGGGTTTAGGCACAGGTTCCATCCCAGGGCTTTGCCAAGGACAAAGTGACTGATCTCCTTTGTGCCTAATCCTGGGTGAATGGAGATAAAACTCTCCCTCATCAAAAGGAGAATATCCCGTGCTTTGTAATAAGATGCTGAGGGATTCCTTGGCATATAGGGAAATGCCTATTTTTTTAGGGTGTTTTTTTGTTTGGTTTATTTTTTTTTAACTGAGAGAAATCCCTGAAAGGTTTTGGTGGCAGTGTTTTTATTTGTCTGGGGGGAGGTGGGTTTGTTTGTTTGTTTGTTTGTTTGGGGAATTTTTTTTTTCCCTCTACATGCACCTATTAACATTTAAGGATTTTTTTTTTTTAAGGCAAGTTTTAGCACAAGGAGCAGTAGGATGGCTCTACACTGCCACCAGTAATGAAAGTTAGGCTTGCCAGCCGTGAAGGCAGTTTAACCCCTTGGTCACACCTCGCCTTTTAATTCCCTTTGAATAGGCCTGATACAGCTTTGATGGAAAACGCAGCCGGTGCATGGTTCAGGAGGCTACAGAATTGAGAGCTATTAAATACTAAAAAGACAAGGTGAGAAACAATTTGCAAAATCTCCTCTTTTTATAGACTGCAGCTATTGAGAAAAATTGAGTAAATTCCCCAGCTACCAAGACTGCAGTCTGTTTCAAGATTCCATCAATTTTTTACGGTACAATCAATATTTATGAATCCCCAAAGAAATATTGCAAAGAGAAACATGGTGAAACATTTTCCATGCAGTTGCAAAGATGTAACGTGGGGACCTAAATAACTTTTAAAATAATCTCAATGACAATCAAAGTGCCTTACATAGCCAATATGGTTTAATGTCAGTGTTTATATTAGCTCTCTTCTAAAGAATAGATGGAAAAAGGGAAAAAAAGTAAAGAAAATGTTTGCAGTTTAATCCCTCCTAAAGAAGACATTTTACTATAATAAGTATTCTGTAATTTGGTGCTTAAAAATTCAAAGGAAGTGTCATATTGAAAGTTCTTTGATTTTTTTTATGCATTAAAAATATTCACCATCATGCAAGCAATGGATTTTTCAGTCAGCTGGAAAAGGAAAAAAGATTTCTATAAAAACTAGGCAAACAAATCCACATTCCTTTAATGGCTACTTTAGGTTTAATATCTAAACTTATTTAAATAACTCTGAAGCCTCCTGCTGAGAAATATTGAAAGTAATAGATTCCTTTGTGTGTAATCTCCATTTACATGTAGAGTTTAATTTCCCTCTGGGCAGAACCTGTGTAAAACTTGCCTTGAAATGTCCCTCTGTAAAAGCACAATGTTTAGGGGGATGCCTTTTATTTCATTTAAAATTTATTTTGCACTTTAAAAAAAGCAAAGAGCCAACTCACCTCGGAGCTGCCAAAATGGTGACTATGGCATGAAGTTAAAAATTATTGATCACCATAACAGATCACAATCTACACCATAGATGCTCCAAAATGCACCCAAAATCAAGATCAGCCCTGCTGTGCTCATCACACCCATGACAGGTCTCTCCAGTGATGTTAGTCCCTCCAGAAAGAACAGTTTTTTTACAACATTTCTCCAAGGAATTTAGAAGGAATTTGATTTTTGGGTGAAGAGTTCTAAATTTTAAGCTTGTCCCTTGATGTTTGGATATCTTTAGCCTCCTTCCCTCTTCTCAGTTCTGTCCCACCTGCCGTCACGCAAATTTTAACTAAAAATAGTCTATTGTGCACATTCTTATTTGATTGCTATGATCTCTTTTTTTCTTTTTCTTCTTTTTCCTAACTCAGAGGAAACCATACTAGGAGAGATCCCTCTTAATGAATGAGTAACTTAAAGCATTTAACTACCTAAACCAAAGCCTTAGCTTTGATGTCAATATTTTATTTCTAAACATTAGCGAGGGCTAAAGTAAGGAAATCTGATGAATTTGCAAAAAGCTTTCAGTGAGGTTTATTTCCCCAAATTAATCAGGCAAGTTGCAATCCCAGCTATTTATAAGTCTAGTTAAGGGTTGCTCCCTTGTGAGGTGCCTTTTCCTTTTTTCTTCCCTTCCATACTTACTGAGGTGTCTCAGTAATTCAGCCTCTTACCTAGATACCTCATCCAGGGGAATCTCGGTGGGAAGATCTGATATCTGATCTGTTTCTATATTTAATGGCATATTTCATCATGGGGGAATATTTTACTCAACTATCTCCCCTGAAACTATTTTTTTACAGTGAGCTACATTCAAAATAGCAACATTTAAAAACGTGTTTCGTGCTGGAAAATATAAGAAAAAATAAAAGTGTTCTTCCTCAAGGAGGATTAAGCAGGATTTGTCAGAGGAAAAAGAAGGGCTTGTCCTCAGAAAACTTTGGAACATTATTTAATTAAAAAGAAAGATTCCTCTGAAATTAAGATACCTGAGGATGATCATGGCAAACATCCACAGTAAGGTGACCCATGGACACTGCACCATGGTGGAAATGGGGATACTCTGACCCTCTACACCCTCTTCTTATAAACCCCATGAAGAGTTAAAAACTCAATTGTTCTTCAACCCCACACAGCTCTACAGTTTATAAAATACATATTTTTTTAAACGCCGATCCTGCTGGGACAAAAAAAACCCCCAACAATAAAGCTGCAGACTCTTTTTGTAACAGAAGCCCGCCACCCCACCCAGGCAGCCAGGGACGGCTTGGCCAGTGTGTAATGAGTTTACAATGCTACATATCTCTTTATCTTTTAATCCATTTAATCATCAAAATTTCCAGCAACAACAACAAACAAAAAAAAAAAAAAAAAAAAAGACTAAACAACAGCAACAAAAAAACAATGCCCCCAATTTGTGTTTTGTTTGACTGCGACTAATATTCATGTCTGCATGAGGATGGCATGTAATTAACATGTCATAATCAAAATGACTAAGTTTGACACATTATAATCACTGCATGGAGATTATAGCATAGCCACAGGCGATCTGCACAGCCTATCTTAATATCATTTGCATAATGAAAGCATGGTGGCAGTAATAGCTTTTTTCTCTTGTTATCATAATTTCACCCAGGGCTGCAAAGGGCTTTGGTACTGTCAGATGTTGCCTGTTAAAAGTCATTGCGTGTTGAAGACTCCAGTCCAAGTGACCGAAGTGTTTCCGTGTGAGCAATCGCTGTGTGGCTGCATGGAAATAATTGAAATGGCTCTTTTTTGCCCCGATTTCCCAGAAAATGTGTACGCACTTTTATTTTGGGGTCCCGAGGGAGGACCTGCTTCTTACCTGGGAGGCTTCTGTAGAGCTGGGCTGCATTTTCTGGTCATCCCCCAAATTTTCTGTGCATTGGGAATAGCAGGGCAAGCTGACACAGCACTTTTCCTGAAGCATCTAGAAGCATCTATGGAGACACCTTGGATGGTGATGCCCCAGCCTGGCCACAGCACCTCTACAGAGGTTGCCAGCAGTGCTGCTCCACTCTTACCTGCCTGGATGAGAGGGACCATGCCCAAGCAGCTCTCCAAAGTGATGCCAGGTTGAAGGCAATCACGCACCCTGAACAGAGATGGTACATTCTCCAGTGACCTGGATGGTGAACAAACAGCCACTGCTTCTATCTCCTCGGATGGTTCCTCTGCAATGGTAACAAATTAGCACTGCAAAGAAATGTCTGCAAAACCAGGGAGAAAAAAAAGGGAAAGCTGAGGATTGACTCCAGGTCAGCAAAGCTGCTCAGGTTCATGCCCCATGTCCCCACGGTGAAAGCAGGGCCACATGGTGTGAGGGGCTGGTGAGGGGCAATCTGCTGTCTCTTGGCATGTACAAAGGATGACCCAGAGCAGAGGAATGTTCTGTAGGCTGCCGTGCCACCTTCGACTCAAGAGGGTCTCAGACCTGGGACCTCAAATTGTCCTATCATGGGAAGGGTCCCAGCACCTCCCAAACTCTGCCTGTCCCTCAGAACCACGGAATGGTTTCGGTTGGCAGGGAACCTTAAAGGTCATTTAGTTCCAACCCCCTGCAATGTTCAGGGACTCCTTCCACTAGAGCAGGTTTCTCAGAGCCCCATCCACCTGACCTTGAAAGTTTCCAGGGATGGGGTGTCCACCCCCTCTGAGGGGAACTGGGCCCAGTTGATGGCCACAATGTCCCTTCTGCCCAGCCAAACCAAACTCCCAGTACCCAATATAGGCAAGATTTTGAGTTGAACCCTGTTCTGGATATGAACCTTGTGCTTCCAGTTTTACCTTTGCTCTGAGTAACACTTGTAGAGTGTGCTGTTTTTCCAGGAGTTCACTTGTACCAGTGATTCTGTATTTTGTAATTCACAGTATCAGGCTCTTCCATCATTTCCATATTCCAGCCACTACACAGTCCAATCACATTAACACAATAATCCTCCTGCAGACATTACAGCATTAGGAACTGCAAATTTATCTTACAGCAAAGAGTGCTACTGCAGCTTGTGTGACATAAACTGATACAGTCGTCCCAGATACACTCAAGAAAATTCCTGCAGAATGTGGAGAAGACTGGAGCAGATGAACTACGTTATGTATGCAGTCCCCCAGCAGCCCAGTAAAACAGTGTTACATATACAGAATTCCTGGAATTATTTTTGTATGGTGTGCTCAAGTGATTATTTTAAGTTAGGTTTTGGTAATAGAATCAAGTTGCTTGCTTTTATCCAAACAGAGATATTATGTTGTCTCTTTTTACTTAAGTGGAATCTTTATCATATCCACGTACAAAGAGTGAATGTGCTTTGTGGGGCGATTTTTAACATGCAATGGTATCAGTTAAAAGATCAGCAGTTTTCCCTAATCTGAAATTACCCAACCAGACATATAGATCTGTACATACTAAACCCATTTGTCCTTTAAAACACCAGCCTTGCATATTCACCTGGGTGAAAAGACAGGACATGCAACTTTGCCTATATACTAATATCCTAAAAAGATATGTTTATCTCTACCTAGACACTGCAGTTATTTCCAAATAAGGCTGCTTTTGAATGACAGAAAGTCTCACATTTGTCAGTAAGACCTAACACAGAGGAATGACAAATTATATTTACCATATTGGTGATTTCTATGCTGTTCACAGCATATTTCTATCCTACACATACATACATGGGTCCTTTACAAATAAATAATAAAATATTTGTCTTCCTCCATAAAGGGGCCAAGGAGCCATTTGAAGCCTAATTTGAGCAACTTGGTCTAGTGGAAGGTGTCCCTGCCCGTAGGAGTGTGTTTGGAATGCAATGAGCTCTAAGATCCTTTTAACCCAAACCATTCTGTGATTCTATGATTCTAATTCAAAATCTCTTCTGTCTCAGTGACTGTGCCCCAGCAGATATAAATCAGAAAAAAGCACCCAGAAATCCTGACTAAATTGCACTCAGCTCCAAAGCCTTGACTCATATGAGGGAATTCCTGCTCCAGAAAACTGGTATTTTAAACCAGCCAAACCCTGAGATGGAAAGAGGCTGGGTCAGGTTCGTAGGCTGGACCTGGATGGGGCAGGATGCCACCAGGCACCCTGGGTCACACTTTGCCCTTGCCAGCCAGACATTATCTTCTGGAAAGGGTTGGCAAAACTACCACATTTTCCATCCTGACATAGGGATCATCCCAGCCCTCTGCTGTAAACACTGTGCTGGTCTCCCTTGTGGGTTGTCCCATTCCTGTGGCCCACTCCCAGCCGTCAGGTACCAGAGACCAGCTCCTCACAGAGCAGCAAGGTTCCATCGAGGAGGATGCCTGAGCTCTGAAAGCCCCTCCCAGGGCTAAGACACAGCAGATGAGGGTGCTGCCACCAGCTTGGCTGATGGCAGCATGGTGTGTTCCCTCGTGGGGCAGATCGCTGCCGCAGCTCCTTGTGCTCCCGTCCTTAAGTCGGACTAAAGTCAAAGCCCATCTCGCTGTCATAATTCCAGTAGTTCATGCATCTTCTAATCACATGTTTTATGGTTAGTAAAAATGCCCCATGGGAGCTGATTAAAGGTTTATGAGAACCAAGAAAATCTGATAGGATTTGGTTTGAATCCGACCAGTTTTTTAAGTTTCCTATCCATAAGCTTTTAAGTACTTACAAGCCATTATTTCTGTCTTTGATGCAGTAGGGTTGTTGTTTTTCCTTTTTGTTTCTTTTTTTCCTTTTTTTTTTTTTTTCTTTTTTTTAGTCAGGGGGAGATGTGGAAAAAAAGCAACATAAATCTCAGAGCAGAGATTTTAAAAAATGATTATCAGATTTGGGCAAGATTTATCTTCCTCTTTAAAAAAAGCTTTTCACAATCACAATATAAATGCATTAGCGCAAAAGCAGTCTAAACTCACATTCAGAAAGATACAGCACTCTGATATGGGGCTTCTTTAGTGGAAAATACCTGGAACATGAAAGCAGCTTAACTCTTTGCCTCCTGGGTTTCCACGCAGACACTGCCTTGGATTACTGAAAGCATTTCAAGCCCATAAAGTTGCCTCAGTGGAAGGTCTTTGCTTGGTTGTGCCAAAGGTTTGCAATGCAGCAGTTACACCAGCTCCTGGTGCACATCACGTTTAGGATGGCTCCCAAACCAAAATATCCAAACCAGTTTCTTATTTCCACTAATATGGAACGAGGCTTTCCTTGGCTTTTGATGGGAAACATGGAAACATCACGATTTCATCCTGTCAGTGCAACCAGCTCCCCATCAAAGACAGTCAAGAGTTGTTAATTTGAAGATAACCCATCTCAGGTGCCATGGCCTCAGAAGATGTTCTGATGCAGCTGATTTAGTCACACTTTACCATACCCACTTGCTGAATAACTGGGCCAAAACACATGGCTTCTGCAGACACAGAGGGAGCATGCTACTGGTCTTCTTTCTT
>NW_008240031.1:1816255-1824682 GCF_000691975.1 Corvus brachyrhynchos | reverse complement strand
TGGATTTGGGTTTTTCCCCTCTCACAGCAATTAAACACACTGAGTTCCTTCCAATCAAAATTATTGTGTAGTTTTAAGACAATATAAAGGAGACAGGCTGAATTGGACATCTGGTAGGGTGGCAGTGGTAACATCGGGGTTGGGATGTCTTGGTTCTGCATCCAACCTCTTCTCTGAGCAGTTTGAGGTGAGCCTCCTTGTGTTTCACCTCATTTTTACACCTACAGGGGAAAGGGACAGTGTGCTCAATTAGGAGTATTGATGAATAAAGAGATTACAGCTGCTGAAGTGACAGAATAGGAGTCCACCAATGTTACACCTATATTCTGTGTTTTGATGTGTGTTAAGTCAAAAGGCTTTCTGGCTACTTCTGTTCTCACTAACGTCCCCTGCAACTGAAAGCCCAACCCTGCTCAGCATTGCAAGAAGCCACAAAAAAAGGAGATAACAAAAATATCGAATTGAAAAGCATTTTGACAAAAAGTAAATAGACCCAGAAGCAGTATCCATGGCTGAGAACATGAAGAAGACAAATAAATCTGCATAAATACTCAAAATTCTTTCTCAGGGTCTTAAGTTAGATTTCTAGCAGGCATTGAGCAGGCCTTCATGAAGAACAGCAATCCCTGGTCCCATAAATCCTGTTTTCCCCCCCAGAAATGTATATTCCCATCCTGATAATCCTGCAGAACAGTCTGCAAACTTCTACCTGTGCACCTACAGAAGAGGGACATGTCACTGCCTGTATGGTCTCCTTCACCCTCCATCAGTCTTGGAGGGAAGGTTTAAAATGCACGGCAAAGAGCAGAGAGGAAAAACATTTGTTCACTTGACTGGCACTTATCTGCCAAACCTCCCCACCCCAGACCAAGAGAAAACCCTCAAAAAAAACCCACTTATAAAGTGCTTAAGAAAAAACAAGGAGGATGTTCTTACAGGTGGACCCGAATACATAATTTTCTGCAGGACATGGGTTTACCATCCCTTGGCTCCTGTTGGTGTGTACAGGCATTTTGGGACTGGCAGCACCAAAGGGAGGGGCTGGGTTCAATCTGCATCACTCCCAGCACCGAAAACACAGAAATATTTAAGCTGATGCACGCTCTATCCTGGCATTCAACAGAGAGCAATGCCAACTTCTGGAAAATAGAGGAGCCCCAGGGCAGGCTAATAACAGCACTACTTAAGAACGTAAGACAATTATTACCTCCAACTGTGAAGGAGTCTGAGTAATTAAAAAGGGTTCTTTATTTTGATTAAAAAAGATTCCTTTCAGTCCGTTTGAATCTTTAGTAAAAGCCCTGAACGATATTTTTAGATGCCAGAAAAGACACTCTGCAATTGATGAAAGATGCATAGCAAACTCATTTGAAAGATTCTCCTATAATCATCATCTTATTGTCCAGAATCAATTAATTTCTCATTCTTTCACCACATCACTTGCTGGAGAAAATGCAGGTCTAACCCAAAGCCTCCAAAACCTTCTTTGGATTAACAGAAATCCAAAATTAATTTGGTTTAATTACTATAAATTTCCTTCCCAATAAAATCTCAAGAATTTCCAATCATGCTGATTTATTTGAGTAATTAGAAAGCCATTCACAGATGTCACACTGTTAGGTAGTGTGGATAATGTGGGTTTTGCTTAACTGGATCCTGATACCACAGCACTGTGAAGAATGACTAAAAAAAACTCCAATAAAAACCAGGAGAGTAAGGGAAGGCAAACGGCACAACCTCAGGCAGTGCAGGCAGTGCCAGTGGCTCCTTGGAAACTCCTTTCTGTCCATTTGCTGCTCCAATATAACTTGTTCTGGTCCTTGCATTTTGCACCAGTAAGTCTTGAGGGGTTCTGAATTCTTTTCTTTTCAGAGGAGGAGGCCAAGGGTCCTAGAGACGATGCATCTAAACTAGGGTCACCCCTAAGGGTGGTTTCAAAGGTAAAACAAGAACTGAAATTAGGCTTGCAAGGGGTTTGGATGGGTCCTACATCTTCACAGGGGAAGGTGGTGCAGACACAGCAGACCTCATTCCCCAGGGGCTCATTATTTCATGAACCTGCAGAACAAATGGGATCATGATTTCTTGCAAAATTATTTTGCAAAGCAGGTGGTCTGTACCTGTGTCAAGGTGGAAAAAATCCCATCCACATTCAGACAGTCCCTGACTGCTCTTGACTGTTATTTTTAAAAGTTCTGAGAGCTCCAGGAATTTAAAAATTGTGGAGAGTAACACAGATTTCAGGTTCTCCTTCCCTCCAAGTGAAGAGGAAGATTTGACACCCTCTCCCACCAATGAAACACCCTTGATTCCATTAGAAAGTTAATTAGTGAATTAAAAGAAAGCAGGGTCACCAAACTTGAAAGGAATGATTTAAGTTGCAGTAAATATAAATAACAGTTAATAAGTGGGGAAAAACATATTTTTAAAGACTCAGTTTTGAAGCTGAATCTAACAGCTTAAATCTGAGCCTTGACAGTGAATTCCCCCCTTCCCCAATCCTCTCTCCCCCGAAATTATCTTGGGTTTATACATGCCAGTATTTGACTAATAACATAATATTTAAATACCACAGTAATCTTAGCATTGTAATCCTGACACTCACAGTTTGTCTTAAATAAGGGTCAGCTGAAGAACATGGTGTTGTCCAACCCCCCGAGGCTGTCAGACATCCTCAGCCATAAGAAAATCATCTTTACTTTTGGCTTGAGCCTTTAATGGCTCTGAAAGCTGCTGCTTTTGTCTAAATACATACATTGTGCAGCAGTTTAGGAAATAGGTGAAAAGGCTTTAATGGAGAGATTAGTGCTAGACATTGTGAAGCTGCAACTAGGTCATAAGAGATTTCAGAGGTCAGGAAATTTTTTGCAGGGCTTAAGTGTTTTGTAATGTAGTTTAGTTTGCCCCTGGACCAGGGCATAATGGATGCTTCAAAACTTGATCAACATTGGTTAAAAATAATGAGACTGGTACTCTGAGCTAAGAGTCACTTGACAAACTCCATCATGCACCAGCAACTGCTCTGGTTCCTGCAATCATTTTAAAGGGTTGGGGACAGGTGGGGCGGAAAAGGCATTTCTTGCCAAAGGAAAGGGCCCGAAAGTCAATGAGTCAGAAAATCAGACAGTTAACAAAACCAGAAGCTTTTTTGTCCCTCTTGTCATAGTAGTAGTCATAGTTTTCCTAGTCTTTGGTCGGATGGATTAAGGAACATCCCATTAAAAAATTATGTACCAACCATTTAAATAAGGTATTCGTTGGGAAAGGAGGGGTTTAAGTGCAGAATGAGCCTTCCGTGTAAAATCAATGCTGTTAAACTCCATTACTCTCTCTCTCCCCCATGTCTGAGTAACCACCTTTCCAATACCAGCCAGAACATAAACAACCCCAACCAGCACCAGCGACGGGCAGGAAAAGAAAGAATTCATGCTTCAGATGAAACATTCTGGACAAATATTTAAAAAATTATATCTCAAAGATATTGACCCTTGTATCCTTTGCTGATCTTTAACCAATTTTCCTGTTTTCTGCTCTCCCACATTTGTATAATTCAGCAGAGATTCAAGGGGAAGCAACGGAGACACACCAATACGGGTGAACATGAAATCAATCAGTGTTAGGTTGGTGAGATGCTACTGAAGTTAACCAATAGCACAGATGTTGACATCTCTGTGCATTCCTACTTACATGTCCAAAATGATGCCTTGGTGCAAATTTATTTGGGTCTATAGAGCACGTGGGTCATCAATAACCCATGGACATCGTCTGAGAAAAGTCATTCTGAAGTTTAAGGGGGAAACACAAGCTGTGCTCATAGAGAGTAAAAAAAGCACATGTCAGAGTCTTGTTCATGTTCAAAGGTAGCTCTCACCCTGGAGCAGTTTCTCAAAAAATCATCTTTGAAAAGGCCTGGGTTGGATGAAAAAGCTTTGAAACCAAGACTTGTAATGAGTCATGGTCACTTTGGAGGGAGACTCAGTGCTGAAAAAGCCTTTATGCATGAAGTAGAGACTGATTCTGGAGTATTGAGTACATCCCCCAGCCTTAAAACAGATGAGATGCAAGAATTCACCGAGATACAAAAAAAATACCATGGACAATTTGAAACTGACAGAGAGAAAGAGCTCCATTCACTAGGCATATACAGAGTGAGAGAGGAATTACTACCCTCCATCATGATACCAAGAACTTGCCCTTCCCAGGAGGAAAGTACAAGATTCAAGATAAGATCTGAAAATCTGCAAGGAAAGGCACAACAAAAATCCATGTCTAGAAGTAAAAAAACAGGAAAATCACAGCACGGCATGAGAAATCATTGATAATTCTAAAAGTAATTAACAAAGCATCAAGTAATAGCAGTGTACAAGGGGATATGGTGGATTCACCACTGATTAGTATCTTCCAGCCAAAAATGTGGTTGCTTCCCAGTAAGATATACTTCAGGCAGACACAAGTTCTTGGCTCAATCAAGAAGGTCACCGGACCGAGGTACAGAGGAAGCCAGACTGGCTGATCCATTCTGGCCCTCATAAATCTCCAAAATCCTTCCACAGGGACTTGCCCTGAGATGCCAGAGATACACAGGCTAAGGCCAAAGTGTTGGGTCAGCCATGTACATCTTCACCAGTGTCTTCTCTCCCTCCTCCCTGGGCGAAAGGAATGGAAGATGCAGCTATCAAGCTGAGGGCCAGTTTGGTTAAGAACACTGATAATGCACTTCCAGTTCTTTCTTCGGAAGATCATGCGGTTTCTCGATGTGTGAGGCCAAAAAAGATGTGTGGCCCAGTGCACTTTTGACAAAAGCATAGATTCACTAAAGCTTACAATTAATATTTAATACCAACAAGTCTTCTGTGATGCTGTGCGGATGTAAATAAGTGGAGAGAATGTGATATTTACCCCACTATAAAACATTCATGAGAGCTAAGCTATTTACAAAAGCTAAATACGACACTGTATTTACTGTAGGTCACCTCCTAGGGTTAGAGATGAAAAGTTTTTGGTCTAATGGAAAGTAACATAATACACCATAATAACACAACCACTGTCTCGTCTGCAAAGAAATATCTCCTGGCTCCCTCTTTCTATTGCAATTACAGGTGGGTAAAGCCACTACAGGGGGAAAGTAATAATAATAACCAAAAGAAAAACAAAAGGAAAGGGTGCCTTAAGGAGACTTGATACCTCGTGCCTTAGGGACACTGGATACCTTGGGCTGTTACACTGTGTGCTCTCCGTGCTCATTATCAAACATCGTCATGCTCATGCAGGAACTCAGGTCAGTAGACAGGTATGTGGGATGACTTCACTTTAATTGAAGTTACACTATCCCAGGATTGCCAATTAAGTATCAAAGTGCATTGACGTGATCTGGGGCTTTCCTTCTACTCCAGTGGAATTCAAACTCCCCCTGAAAAAGGCTCCTTTTTATATACCCAAACCTGCAATCAATATAGATGGTTAAATGGGATTGTCAAAAACTTAAAATGCCAATATGCTGGGAGCAAATTCACTGATGAAAGTCTCATGGTGTTAGGCTCAGGATTTATAGACCAGGATAGTTAGGAATTTGTTTCCACAAACCAGGCCCCACAGTGAAGCCCCTCAGCAGCCAGCTGCATTATTTGGTCCAAGTCTTAGAAATCATTAAAGAATTGTCAAATCCAAAGCAGAGCCCTGATTTAGGAAGCATTTGGGTGAAGCTGTATTACAAAGACTAACAAAAAAAATTGCTTAAATTGATGCATTTATCTCAGATTCCTGGATTGTTGCTTGGTTTGACATCCAAAAGCAAGCTGAAAAAATGATGTGAGTAATTTCTAAGGTGATAGTAATTTCTGGTGGAGCAACAATAAATGGAAAAAGGTACAGAAGCTTCAGCCTTTGGTGCATAGGAGAAGAGAATGTGGGTTATTGTAAACAAATTAGATATGGATCAACACCATCTACCTCTGCAGGGAATGGTCACAGCCCAAAGGCTGAGAGAGCTCCAGGAGAATTTGGGCAGTGCTCTCAGGCACAGGATGGGATTGTCAGGGTGTCTGTGCAGGGACAGGAGTTGTACTCAACGAGCCTGATGGGCCTCTTTCAGCTCAGTATATTCTATGATTATTTTCCAGTTGGTGACTCAAAGATAGCAGTCTTCAGCCCTTTAAAGGTTTTCCAGAGAAGGCAAATTTAGGATGGCTGGATGGGCTTGCTTAACATTAATTTGGCAGATACTAAATGAGAGCTAAGGTAATATCTAAAAAGAATAGAATCACAGAATCATTTAGGCTGGAAAAGACCTTCAATATCACTGAGTTCAATCTCTGACTGATCACCACCTTCTCAACCAGACCATGGCAGTAAGTGCCCTGTCCAGTTTTTCCTTGATCACCTCCAGCTGTGGTGACTCTGCCACCACAGCTCATGAATAATTCATTTGGAAGGAACCTACAATGGTCATCTGGTACAGCTGTCTACCACATAAAGTTAGAACGGCAAAGATGACTTCCTTGTGCATCAGAGAGGATTTTGAGAAAGCAGACAATAGAAATGGAAGTAGTAGCTGACATCTCCCCTCCTTCTCACGTGCAGGACATCTCCCAGTAAAACAGGACTCCCCATCACATACTTGCCAAGAACCCTTTCAGTACAGATGCCTTTCCTACAGCTGCCCCAAGACACATTGCTCCAATGGACAGAAGAATCCCAATGCCACTCTGGACACCACCAAGTGATGTCTTCTCTCACTGCTCCTGTGTGAAACCCTGCAGTCTTTCCACCTCCTGTCTCTCCAGTGCACTGAACCTCAGGAGCTGAAAGGGAAGCACATCCTGACTTGAGTAGAGTCAAAATCCTCAAAAAAACCCACAATTTCCCATCTGTGTCAACAAGTTTGAAGAGCCAATGTAGTTTTGGTGATCTGGGGGCAAGTGGCTTGCCCGAGGTGACTCCACCGAGTTGGTGACAGAATCTCAAAGCGCTCTCCTGCTCTGGTTACTAAGGTGTGCTCCCTACACAGCCCTCTGAGATCAAACCAGAGCTGGAACCAGTGACAAGGTAATGAATAGGATGGTGGCCTATAACTAAGGCCCGGGGTCTATCTCGTGGGAGTAAATCCTACTATTGATATGCTCAGTGGACATACTTCAGGAGAGAAGATCTATCACCGTACAGTGGAAACCCTTTGCGATACCTGCTTACTGAATCCCCACAGAGAGTAGTGAAGTTTCAATGTGATTGATGAAACAGGATCAGTAGGAATAGGGAGGCCTGTGCAGTTTGAGAATTATTTAAGATAAGATATCTCACCTCATAGCCTCAAAATTTTTTTTAAAGAAGATCGGAAGTTCACTCTTAAGTGATCCTCAGGCCATTGGCAGATGGAGACACTGTGAGTGAGGCCAATAGCAGAGATTACATTATCACCCTCCTTTGCAGCCCAAAGATGGTGCGATTTTGGGCTCATCTACAAGTTCAGTGACATTTGGTGACATTTGGACCCATTGACAACATGCTGTAGGAGCTGTGAGTAGCCTTGCTGCTCAAACATCTCATCCATTCTCCAATGATGTACATCATGTGGATGGAGATCAGTAAGTCTCAATGCATCCTCCAGCAAAGAGAGGTTGTACGAAGCCAAATTGCAAAGCAGATGGGAATGAAATTCCCAAAATCAGGTGTCCAGATGTCTCAGGATTACCCAGAACACCTCTAAGCGGGGGCAGATGGAAGTTATGACCTCAGGTTTTAGCCGGATTGTGGTCCATGCAAGCATGGTGACCAAGTCAAACTGGGGGGGATCTCTGGGCCAGAAAATCAGTGAGAAGCTATCTTTAAGAAACCCAAAGCCAAAGTAAATAACTGCCTAGGTTCCTACCTAAAAAGCAGAGTGGTCCATAATATCTGAGATATCTCCACTGAGAATATATTTCCCAGGAGCAACGCACTTTTGGTAAACACGAAGTATTTCTCATACTGATTACAACAAGATTTTATACAACGAAACAGAAAAACTTTTTAGAATACTGAAATGTCTCATTTCAAGAAATTTTATTTCATCTCAAGTCATATTTCTTTTCATGCCTTCAGCAGACTTAAATTTAAATTTAGGAGTTCTTTTCAATTAAATAATCAGCTGAGTTTTTCTGAAAAGGTACAAAAATATTTGCTTATATTTGATTTCTAATTTTTATCTGAATTCAGCAAAATGTGAATTCTGAAAGGTTGAAGATTTCAACAAAATGAAAAAAAAAAACTTTTCTCTAACCTGCTTTACACACAAAGCAACACCCCAAAACTAAGGTGCTCAAAAGCACTGTCATTAAAAGTTCTTGTCCCGAGACCCAGTTTTTGGGTCTCATTCCTCCAAGGGTATTGCTGTTCTCTCAAAAACTGCTCTGGAGCACATTCCTTTTGCATCACTTTTTCCTACCTTTCCAG
>NW_008240031.1:1808031-1816232 GCF_000691975.1 Corvus brachyrhynchos | reverse complement strand
GAATTACAGGCAAACACTGGTGCTGTCATCACTTACACCCTTTATTTGGGAGCTATTCACAAGGAAGGAGAAACAACCCCAAACGGAGTGGAGGAGATGTTTGACTATAAGTGCTTTGAAACACTCCTTCTAAAGCCAACCCAGAGAGTTTCTCTACTGCAGATTTCTTTGTCAGCTGCAGAAAAGCAACATTTCTCATTTATTATGAGAAGTGACTCAGTGGAATGCTGGTGAGAGTTTGCTCAGCATCTGCTCCAGTTGCAGACCGCCTTCACCTGGGAGCAGCCCCTAACCTGGCATTTCTGCAAATGAACCCTACCAAGAGACATGAACATGGTGTTGTGGCACCTTGTGCTGAGACATAATTAGCGAAGAGATGATGATAAACACAACAAAAACTGGCTGCAGTGTGCAAAGGTGGATGGACAGCTCTGCAGCCCAGAAAACCAGCCCACGCACTGGGGCTCTCCTGCCACGTGCAGCTTGCAGAGATGATGTGCAGGATTTACTTCAACCTCTTTTCTGTTGTGCATCTTAACACCACTCTGCAGCACACACTGAACCACTGCCACTTCATGGGAGAGGAAATATTTCTCCATTTACCCTGTCCATCAACACCAAGAGGTTCACAACTAAAAAGTAATTCATACAATGAAATGCCATCAGAGGAGACATGGGGGGAAGAGAAGATGCCCCAAATTGTAGTTCTGCCTCCAAGATATGGAGAAACCTTATTTTTCTTTTCCCAACCCCCTTTTCCTTAGTCTGATACCCCATATAGATACAGAAAGGCAACTCCTTTGAAAGGCTGATGACTAGAACTATGACATTGTGAAACTGATAATGCAAAAAATATTTAAATATTCTCCCTGCCAAGCTGTGCTGAGTAAGTCAGGTAATCACTAAGGGGTGCACAACCATTTTATGGGTCATCAAGTGATAAAGCTAATATGCTGCTTAAACTCCCCGGGAGAGAGGTCTCATTTGGTTGCATCAGGCCATTACGCAGGGTTGTAAAAAATGCAATTGTTTGATTTGCCTAAATACAGGTGAGATGTAATAAAACCCCTTATTTGCCATCCCTTGCTGTGTTATGATGGCAATCTCAAAGCAGGGACTGACCTTTTTATTTGTTTATGAAGCACTATTCTTACCTATAGTACTGTAGAAATAAAACTTAAGTATTTGTATGCATACACATAATCTATTAACGGGATGGAGGGGAAGGGGGGAGTGAAAAGCAAGAGGCTTTTTCAAGACGAAGCCACACAGATAAGGAAACATGATTTCCTCGAGTTCATACCAGTATCTTCGGGCCTGGGGGAAGGGAGGAAGAGGAGAGGAGAGGGTAGTGCTGTCTTGGTTAAAAGCAGAATGGACCCAAACATCCCAAACACCAAAGCAAAAAGGTCAAAGAGGGAGAAATAAAAGTGTTCTCAACTGCGGTGGGGGAGAAAGAGAGAAAGAAAAGGACCCTGAGAGCATTACATCTTGATCAAGGAATGACTGATAATATTCCAGTGCACCATCTTTCAGGCCCCTCGTTTGATGACAAAGCACGGCCAACATCCCACATCCATTATCCGCTTCCCTCCCCGAGGCGAGCGCATCAATAACGCTCCCTCTGCCTCTCGGTGCCGCGTCCCCCCGTCTGCGCCGCGGCCGCTGCCGAGGGCTGGTGGGCATTTCCATACAGCCCGCGCGCATCATTACAGCCCACCAATCCTTCACCACTCACGCACAGGATCCTGCTGCTACACCCTGGCCGCAGCTTTAACCAGTTCCTCTCCTCCGGAGACGCTCCCTCCGTCCCAGGATGAGTGCGCAGGCCAATCTTTTACCATGTAAGGTCCGTCTCTCCTCGCTGTGCACCTGATTACAGGTGATGAAAAACCGCCCGGTGTTTGGGCACAGTCACCCCTTTTCTGGTTTTGCTTTGATTTTACTTCTCACCTTTTAATTAACAAGCAGCCTCATCCAAGGAGGCGAAGAGTGTGAATTTGAATGCAAACATCCTCAAACTTGTTGCCGTAATTTGGCTGGATTAACAGTCACGTTTGTTCGACCATCTGCTGCCATCCAGGAGCCAAGTAGGATCCTGGCACACAGGGTCCCATCAGCCTGGTGGCCCACACCTGCTGGACAGGAGGGTGTTTTGATTTTCTTCCAAACCTGGCGATGGGATCCAAGACCCTTGGAATTTAGGGGCAGATCTGAACTGCTCACCTACCAGCTCTGGGTGAAGATGTAATCATTCAGCTTGGGAAGGAGAGGAGTTATATACTCCACTGGGAGCCTGCTGTGGGTCTTGGCAGCACTTTAGAGGGGTGCTCAAGCCTGCAGAAACCAGCAGCGGCAATTTTCTTAAATAATTGACAATGGATCTTCCCCAAAGCTGCAACTGAGGTGTTATTGGTGTGATGGAGATGAGGAAGGTACCAAGTGAGGGGAGCAGATTTGGAAGATGTGGTGGTTAAAGCTCTGACTAGCACAAGGTTAAGAAAAGGTCTGTAGCAGACTGCTATCTGCCTGGCTTTTCAGCAGCCTTGAGTGACTCCTCTCAGTTGCTTCTGTACCTGCATTTTCTATTTCACAGAATCCTAGAATGACTTGGGTTGGAAGGGACCTTAAAACTCATCTCACTCCATGCCCTGCTATGGGGAGAGACACCTTCCCCTGGACCAGACATTTATAGTGAACAAAAATGTGCAGCTTCAGGTGTGGTAAAGATCAAAATGGAGACAGGAGTCACCTGGCTGGAGCTGTAACAGCAGCAGCTTTTGCACCTCTGCCATGCCCAGCTCAAAACCGATTGTTCGTTACCCACTGGAACTGGCAGCAATTCCTTTTCTCCCTCTGCAGAAGCCAACCACCACCTGCCCATTCTGCCTCTTCATCACGGTCACCCAACAAGATGCCTGGTGGTGGAAAGCAGAGCACACCTAAGAAAAGCAGCAGAAAGCTTTTCTTCAAATTACTGGTTCAAATCCCAGCAGGATCAGTGGTGGATTTGAAACTAGATCAGGTAACTTCCAGGCAGCTTCATGAGCTGCAGGAAAAGACTACTTAGTTCAAGTCCTTTGAAAATAAAAATTCAGCAAATCAGGAAAATTTTTGTCTCTTAACAGAACTCCCCACTCACTCCTAGGGCAAATAGGAAATATTCCAGGCACATCAGCCAGTAACATCGGTAATGAACCTTTGACAGTGCTACAAAACACATGGGGATTTTTAGAGGTGGTGCATCCCACTGTAATGAGAGAGAGAGAAAAATAAAGTTCCTCAAACATCCCAGATCCACCAGGGTGTTTATTTTTTTGCTCTTGAAGGAGCAACACAGAGCTCAGCCCATTCCTCCTGCCTTCCCCACCACAGGTTTGCACTGCCTACATGCTACAATTAGAGCCAGGGCTCAACCATCACTCCATCAGCCCTACACACACCAAAGCCTTCCCCTCTGGCAGGAAAAGATATGATACGTGGGACTGAAACCTGTACTTAACAGGGAGGGGTGAGGGCCAGGCACTCTCCAACCTGTCACCTGCTCCAGGATGGGCTGGGAGGGAAAGGTCAGCTCCATCAAAGCAGCCAGCAAAGTAAACCAGTTAATAGCAAACCTGTTTCTAATTGCTTGCTGTATTATAGCTACACCTTTCACCACCTGAGACCACCAGGAACCCATTCACAGCCTTGCTTCCTAGCTTATACATAAGCCTTTCATGTTTTATTATAACCCCGACAATTTTTTACTTTCATTTATGTGCAGGAGAAAACAGCTCTGTCTCTAGCCTCAACAGACAGGGGGGACTTTTTAAAGCCTTATTTCCACATACATTGCTTCCAGAAGCCCCCAGCAGATTCAGGTTCAACCCACCACACCCCCCCATCCCGGATCCCTGCAGGCTGCTGTCAGTGCATGAATGCGACGCCAGCACCCTCAGCAGCAGGATTTTCAGCTTTCTCCCTCTGCATTCATGAGGGCGATGGAACCACCCTGGTGCTCTTCACGCCGTGGTCGCTCTGTGGTTAAGTGCAGACTGTTATTTAACTGCCCTCCCCTCACAATGCCAGCAGCTGCCACGGTGTGGAGGAGGTGCTCCAAGGAGTTCTACAAGTGCTCTGGGCGCCGGCAGCTCTTACCACGGCCTCTCAGGTAGGTCTAAATCCGTGCAAACTCCTGTGGTGCCATGTGTGAGCTCCCTCCGTCTCGCCCCAGCTGAGTCCAGTTTCCCTGCCATGTGATCCAAGCAATGGGTCAGGAAAGAGTTGGGGTGCAGAGCATGGGGAGCAACTCAGCCCCACAACGTTTCAACTCCTGACCATCAGACAACCACAGAATCATTCAGGTTGGAAAAACCCTCTATGGTCATTGAGTCCCACCATTCCTCAGCACTGCCAAGGTCACCACTACCCCATGTCCCCAGGTGCCACATCCACACGGCATTTAAATCCCTCCGGGGATGGGGACTCCACCACTGCCCTGGGCAGCCTGTGCTGCATGGAAACAGAAATAAATTTTCCATAGAGAAATTTTCCTAATAGCCAAACTAAGTCTTCCCTGGCACAGCTTGAGGCTGCTTTCCCGAAGTCCAACTTTGGGGTTTTAAGTCCTGTAGGAAGCACCATGAGCTGGCTGTGATCTGCTCCACTCCCCCAGGTTCCTAACATCTGGGCTGCCCAAAAAGCCCCTTTTTTTTTTGCTATTTTCTTTTGTTTTGTGGTATGGCAAGCCCTGGCCAGGTGTGGCAGGGAATTGCATCCTCTCCCCAGACCAGGTCCCTGGCACTGAGCAACTCTTCCCTGCCTGATTCACTTTTCCCTTGATGGCCTACACCTCTGACAGTTAATTCCTCATCACTGACTATTAATATTTCATGGCAACACCAGGACAGCAACGCGACAGCTGCTTCAGAAACACGGGCAGACCATCCAGCTACCCTCATCAATAAATGGGTTAAGGTTGTTCTGGCATTGCACGGTGATTTTTTGGCATGGCTCAAGGTTATGGCAAGGGCCACTCACCGGCAGCATCACCTTGCCCTTAGTTTTCAGGCAGATGTGCGAATTCACCGAATTACGGCCAAACCCAGCCATGCTCAGCGCTTAATCCTGGCTCAGCTGAGCCCCAGCCACCTTGTCTCTGCTTCTTTTTTTTTTTCCTTTTCCCTGTTATTTAAATCATTTTGAGCAAGAAAGTAGGCCATGAAAAAGGGGGTAGCATTGTTTTAATAATTAGCAATTACGATTGCTGCAATATTAATTGCATATTTCCATAGCAAACATCCCCCTGGAGGGGAAAAGTGAGCGGTGGTTAGAGACCGCCGAAGCCTAAAACTGGAATTCCTGGGAACAGGGAGGGGAAAAAAAGGGAGAGAGAATATGAACTTCTTACATTCAAGTAAATTACTACAGGGATTCCTCAGAAACCTTTAATTAGCCCTGCTCTGCTGTCGCATTGATTGGTCTGAAACTCATCAATTATTCAATGGCAGCAGCTCTTTCTCTCTCTTGCTTTTTCCCCCCCTTCTTTCCATCCTTTAGGTGGAAGAGCCAGTTCTTAACCTGCTGGGGCATTTCTGTTTCCATGCAACTGAGCCACGGGCCAGGGAACTCGGCTCGATTTCCAACCTCCAGCCCAAACCCTGCAGGGACAAGGTCTGATCCTCATGCTGGAGGAAAGAGGTTCCGTGCCCTTGTCATGCTGTGGGGCCAGCACACTTAAAGGTGGTCCATGCTGGTTTTTAGGGATTGCTCACCAACCCTGCATGATTCCCATCTCAGGTTATTATTGCTCATCAGCCTCCAGAAGAAGGGTTTTCCAGAGGACAAGGTGCTCCTTATGCCTGGCATCCCTGAGGGGTGGCTGCCACCTGAGGGAAAGAAGGTGTCATGGCTCTTCCCAAGCGAGGGGTGCACTTCCATGTGGGGAAACACGGTTTACAGAAATCAGAAAAATGAACTCCAGCAGAAACTCCCTCATCAGCCTCAAGGTGAAAACAGAGCTGACCTGGATTTGACTGCTGCTCCCTCAAATTTGTCCTGGGAAGAGTAGAATCCTGCGTGCACAGCACTACTTGCAAATCATTGTTTCCCTGGCTGGTGGCTGGAAAATCAGTGATGTCTGGCTCAAATTGGTCACTTTCTCCAAAAAGACACAGATTCCACGTGTCCATTTGCTTCATCCCTGGAAATGTTCATGGCTGGATTGGACAGGGCTTGGAGCAGCCTGGGGTAGTGAAGGTGTCCCTGCCCATGGTGGGGGAGCCGGAATGAGATGGTCTTTAAGGTCCCTTCCAAGCCAAACCATTCAATGACTCTGTGATTTCCCAAATGAGGCACAGCCCTCCTTAGATGATCCCTATCTCATCTGCACTGTGCCAGCACCACCTCACTGGGGTCATTTATCCCACCAAGTAGCAAACCCCTGTATCTGTTTGGCCACCAAAAGCACTGACAGTCCCAGTCCTTCCAGCAGCACCAACCCACGGCAGCATCTCAGCTACAACCCACAGATGGAGAAGAACTTGCAGCAATCAAACTTGCAACAATCAAAACTCATCCCTGGCTGCCTTGCTCTGTTTAAACTCTTAGGAGAGCAGCTTTGCTGACCCTGTGTGTATTAGCCTGTGTTTTTTTCCCCATTTTCTCCCCAAGAATTCTCTCTAAGGTCTGGCTTCTGGAGAGCTCACATTAGGAAAGAGACAAACTCACTGGGAATACAGTGCACAGACCTCGTCAAGAGTTATGTTTGTCAGGCTTTGGTCTAAACAGACTTCCACTATCCCAGGCTGGTCCAAACCCTGTCCAAACTGGCCTTGAACACTTCCAGGGATGGGGCAGCCACAGCCTCTCTGGGCAACGATTCAATTACGGGAGTAACAATTTGAAAAGTAGTTCTAGGCACTTGATCATGCAAATGGCTTCAGCTTTTCCCCTGCTGTTGCAAATACAAGGAAATTTTGTCCTCCTGAAGTCCTTTATCTCATCCTACAAGAAAGACAGAGGGATTTTTTTACAAGGGCATGTGGTGATGGGACAAGGGGGAATGGCTTCCCACTGCCAGAGGGCAGGGATGGATGGGATATTGGGAAGGAATTGCTGTCTGTGAGGGTGGGCAGGCCCTGGCACAGGGTGCCCAGAGCAGCTGTGGCTGCCCCTGGATCCCTGGGAGTGTCCAAGGCCAGGTTGGATGCATGTGATAGGAGAGAAGAATTTGAATGCCAAACCATAAGAGTGACCTGTCCATGCTTGTACCTACAAAAAAACCATATTTAAACTAACAGGGAGACAAAGTCAGGGCAGAAAAACCCCTTTGCCTTGGATGCTGATGGAGAGATGAGCCATTCAAATGTCCATCCTGCCCAGAGCACTCCATGTCCTCCCCACCAGCTACCCACTGTCCTAGGGATCAAATTGAAAGGTTCTCCCTTTTTTTCCAGCCCCTCAAAAACTGGGAGAAAAACAGCATGTGAAACCAATAAGCAAAGGGGGTTTATTTTTCTCTTAAAGATATTAAAAATTATTTTAAAGGGTTGTTTAAACCCATCTTGCTTCATTTTTTTTTTTTCAAAGACAGCAGAGGTGACAGGGGCTTCACATTTTCTGAGTAATTTTGGATCATTTCAAAACACTATTTAGAAATTTAAATATGCCATTTAGATTAACTTAAAATGATGCTTTGCCTCTTAATTTTTGAGCATTTTCTTTCTAGAAAAAATCTGTTTAATTTGATGTTATTTAGTAAATGCTATTTAGTGAATTGGTTCACCTTCTGACATGGGAATGATTTGTGTTCTCCTCCAGCTTTCATTCACCTCTAATATGCTCCATAGGTTCTTTGCAGTTAAGCTTGGTTTAAAATTTGCTATTTAAAGCAAAGAAAGGAATTAGTAATTGAAGTCAGCTTTTAAAAAAAAATTTAAAAATAAGAAATATATTACATTATCCAAAATCAGGACTTCTGGTGCCTCAGAGAAGCCCATCCCCGAGTGTCAGGGATGTGCCTGAAGACCCTGGGAAGGCTGAGATGGTCCCACCAGGTACCCTGAGGTCTCCCTGTTTCTACTCTCACATTCAGGGATAGCTGCAAAGAAGTCACAGACGAACACAGGCAAGAAAAGAAATCCAAACCAAACAAAACCTGAACCCTTTGCCCCAAGAGGGGGATAAGAAATGATGCATTGACTATGAATTTCATTTAT
>NW_008240031.1:1777279-1807995 GCF_000691975.1 Corvus brachyrhynchos | reverse complement strand
GTTGTGCTGGTGATTTTTTTCCCAAGTAGTTTTCCCGCAAGCCTTGATACTGGGGAGAAATATGTCCTTAAATAAATATCTATATATATATATATATAATATAAGATACACAGAAATATATATAATTTTACTTACATTACATTTTAATAGTTAATTATAATATATAAAATCAGTCATACAGATCGCATCCAGAAACACCGAGGGCATTTGGTTTGCCTATGCTGGACAGGTATTTTTAACCTATTTTACCCTCAAATAGAAAAAAAATGTGTTTCCTTGCTCAAGGCAGCTCTTCAAGCTCACCACAGGCAGTCACGCATGGCTGTGACAGCCAGAACTGGCAGAAAGGTCACCAGTTAGAAACTTTTTTATTATGGATAATTATTTCAATTCCTTTATGGAGATCTGAAGCCCACTTGCTCATCCCAGCCCCTTCTGCAGGACATGGGATTTCCTGTGTATCCTGTGTTGAAACCCACTGTGTAACTATTAAAAGTCATCAGAAATATTCATACTACAAGCTTTTTGAAAACCACTGGATTATTTTGTCTGGTTCTGAGGGTAATAGGAGGAAAAAGGTGACAGCTCTTTCCTGGCTCTCCATGAACCATCGCCCCCATCTGCCTCCTGAAAGCAAGGGAAGAGGAAGAAAAATTGAGAATAATATTTTTTCCTCATTTTTCCACTTTTGTTTCCCTTTATAATTCAAAGTACAGACGGGAAGCATTACTGTTTCCTAAGGATAAAGACAGGGGTGCTTAAATTTTGTACAAAGTCATGACACTGCTTAAGAAATGACCAAAGAGAATTGGTCAAAAAATTAAACAAAACCACACTTTCCCCTTGACAGTGAACACATAATTAAAAAAAAAAAAAAAAGGAAAAGAAACCAAACTACAAACCTCTAAGGTGTCTTAAGAACAAGTATTATTTTGGAGAAAGTATTTAATTGGATTTTTATGGGATATATAGAAAGAATTTGCTTCAAATGCAGTTTTATCTTTGCTGTTATAATTTAAATTTCATGGCTTAAAAAAGAAAAAAGTCAGATTTTTTCTCTTTAAATCCTTACCCACTCATCAGAGAGGAGGGTAAGGATTTAATTGTTGCTAATTTTGTTAATCCCCTGATCAAGCCACCATTGATCCCAACCACTTCCCTCCGCATTGCTAAGATGTAACCCCTTCCCAGAAATACAAGTTGACACCCTGACTGAACAGAGGAAGGGTTGCGTGGGCTACAGACCCACAAAACTTGCTCAAAGACACTTAGAAAGGTGGGGTAGAGGGGCTGAGAGTGAAAAATCAACTTCTCTGCCCCCAAGGAGCCTTTTTTTCCCAGAATCAGCCTTGATGCCGCAACCTTGTGCCGCAATGCAAAGAGGGACACTGAAACCCCACCTGCCTCACAATTTTTTTTCCTTTAAGCTGGTGGGTTTAAGGCTGGATCCCTACTGTAGGTGAGAAAAGGCTTTCTGTTGAATTTTTTTTTCCTTTTTCTTTTGTTTTTCCCAGTTTCCTCACTATCACTAAAGCAAAAAACACATGTGCGCATCCCTGCCTTTAAGAGAACGAGGGTTTCTTCGCCCCTCTCCTCCCTGCCCCCCCGCCAAAATTCAAGGAGAACATACAGCTCATGAAAATTTAATGCCATATGTAACAAAGCAAAATGAATATTTAATTGGGGCTTTTATGTGAAACCAGATAACAAAACCAGTTACACACAGAGGGGGGGGAAAAAAAATAATAAAATTAAGCCACTCTAATGTTTGATAAAAACTGGTACTGAAGCAGTTAAGCTATTGGCAACAAGCAGCTCCTAATAAACACTCAGCTAATTCTGTAGGAAAAGCACTAATTAGAAAAGCAATAATAATCGGTGTAATTGCTCTAAATTACCCTCCTCACAGAGAAGTGTGTTTGGATACTGCAACACAGCTGCTCCTGCTCCATCCAGGCGCTTGCAGCCAAGGGTGCTCTGCTTTTCTCTGCTGCCCTCTCCAGGTCCAGGAAGGTGGGAGAGCTGTCACCTCTCACATGCCAGGGAAAGACAGGAAAATCCCACACACTGGGCACCCTTGGGTGTCCCAGCCTGCTCTGGTTGCATCCCCTGGATGTTGCTGGCTCCAGAAAACATAGCACTGAGCTCCAGAGCTGGGATTAGAGTGGATGAGGACCTACAAGGGAGGTTGGCAGGTCCCACTGGATGTCCAGCCGCCAAAAAAACAATAAAGCTTAATGATCTGGACACATTAGGCAGGACAGGGTTTCATAGATGTTTTTTATAGTGTGGTAGGGCTTTGAGCGACAGCTGGGGAGCAGCATCCCTCTGTGGGGATCACCCTCTCCCCACATCACATTGACAAGGGCACCCACAGGCATCCAGAAGCACAGCAGGGACAAAATCCAGAGCTCTCAGATACCAAAACGCAGCAGAGAGCCCAGAACTCAGCTCTTGATGCAAAAAGAGGAATATTAGCTCCTCTCCAACCTAGAACAGAGGTGCATGAAGACCTCATATCCTCATGGTGCACCCAGCAGGCATGTGAGGGCTGGCTGGATGGGGCCCTGAGCAACTTGATTTAGTGGCTGACCTCCCTGATGATGGCAGAAGGGTTGGAACTAGATGATAACTAAAGTCTCTTCCAACACAAGCCATTCTACAATGGTTCTGTGACTGAATCAGCCTTTCCTCTGCAAGAGGCTCTCACCATAGGAATGAAGATGAGAACCCTGAAGATGGTCTGTTTTCCACTGCTCAGATTAGAGTTAGATTTTAGATATTTGGAGCCCCCAAGTGCTCTCCCATGCTGGATACAGATCATGGAAATCATCGGCGCAACGAAGCTCTCCCGTGCAATATTTTTGATTATTGGCAAATGTGTTTACGTTAGCTTAAGTAATAATGAACAGAATAACAGACTTCCATTGATTGTGTGTCTGCACCAGACAGTGAGGCTGCACTAGGGCTGATAACTGGCATTTTCAGAGCATTAAATTACCTCCCCATGCAGTAAAGGTCAGTGATTGGAGATGACCAGTGTACGGAGGAGGCTTTAGCCCAACCATGCTGTTTTCCTCCAGCTACAATGCTGAGATCTTCTTTCTCAAAAAAAAAAAAAAAAAGAGCAGCAGACCAAGAAGCCACACAGTGAGTTACCAAACTACATACCTGAACAAGTCAAAACTGCAGCAAATTCTCTGGCAGGTCAGCTAAAATGGTCATTGAGTTCCCCTCTGGAAGTGAATCTACAGATGTCAGATACAGTAGGACAACTCCAAGATCCTCTCCAAAAGTGGCATGGTTTTTTCATTCATATCACCGCCAACAACTCCCACAGCTGTAGAAGCAATGATCTTTTTTTTCCTTTTTAATTTAATTTCACTGATCTTGATGAAATCATTAGAGAGGAAATCATTCCAGGAACAAGGTAAAAAGATCAGAGCCCGTCCCCAGAATTTTCTCTTTAAGCAGAAAAGAAATGCAAAAACCTAAAATGGTGTTTTGGCGTCTAACCCCTCCTGAGCTTGGTTTAATCCCCTCCCTTCCATGCCACAGCCTCCAAGATTGGACAGTCACGCTCCAAGTCTCCCTGTGTAACTGCGTTTAAATCCTCGTTGCTTCCATGCATGCTTCAGTGTTGTTTATATTGGTTTAACGATCCATTAAACAAATACTGTACTTTGGGAAGTGCTACTTTGCTTATGAACAATTACAGTTTCTCCAGCGTTCAACGATGTTAACCACAAGATAGAGGATGGTGGTGCAGAGCTGGCCTGGAGTAGGGGCTTGGGGCTTCTGGGGGCTTGGGGAATGGCTTTTAGCATTATTAACATAACCCTTCCTTGGGTTTGTTTGTATTTCAAAAAGTAGTTTGAGGACATTCAGAAAGATTTTTTTGCTTTGGTTGTTGTTGTTTTGTTTGTTTATTTGGTGGTGGGTTTGTGTGGGGGTTCTTTTTGTTTGTGGCTTTTTGTTTGGTTTGGTTCGGTTTTAAAAAAACACCTTTCTGTAGTAACCCAAATTAATTGTAACCTGATGGCACTCAAGAGGAGACTCCTACTTGGCAGGATTTACTCCACTGGAGCCCAATCCTACAAATACTTGCAGAGTTTTGGTGCAGTGGACAGGCTCCAGGCAGTGAAGCACATCCCATGAGAAAAGCTCACCTTCCTCATCACAGACACTTTGTGTCCCGCTGGGCACACTCAGTGCGTCCCACAGTGACCATGTGTTTGGCCAAGAAGGGAAGACGTGGCCCTGTGGTGAGCAGCTGTCCTCAGCCCTGAGATGACCATGGGGTGAGAGGAGCCCACAAATCTGGGGCTGTACCAGGACCTTGGGAATGGGGAGCATTAGGTTTAACTAAAGTGGGGCTCTGAGGGCAAGAGGTGTAACGAAGGAAATCCAAGTGTGAGGGAAGAGATGGGGTTTGGGTCTCCATCCTTCAGAGGCAGATTTCAGCTCATCAGCAGTGGGATGTAACAGGCACAGCAGTTGCTTGCAAGCCCATCATTTCTGCCCACAATTAATTTAATTAATTTAAATATTTTAATTGATTTTTAAAACTTTTAAATGGTCTTCAGTGAGGCAGCTGAGCTTGTTTTATCCACCCAGTTTCCTGCAGAAGGGAGGAGAGTGAAAAGGAACTGAAGGTATAGGTGGGCAGAGACTATCCCATGACAAAGTGGTGCATGGGGACGATTTGGGATATCAGGGGGATCTCCCCCAGCCCTGGCAGCTTTCCAGGCTCTGGGATCCCATGAGCACTGGCAGCAGCTCAGATCTGCAGGAGCTGGGGCACAGTTTTGTGTTCCACTTAATTAGGGTGGCTGGATCTACCTGAAAGGCGTGCTGGGCTCTTTCATGTACCCAGTCACCCTTTACTCCTTTCCAAAGTGCTCTCTTGTGTCTTAAGGCCTTGTCTTATTGTGCTTGGCCTGGCAGAGTGGAAAATTTAATTTTAAACTAATTAGTTTCTAAGTTGCTGAATATCCTCAAATTACCGGGCATCACCTTTCCCAAAGGGGAAGAACAACATAACTCACCTGTATCCAACATTTGACACTGCTGGAGTCAAGAGCATGGAAACAAAGGACCCCCAATTGCTTATTGTCTTCGCTCAAAGGTCAAGAGTCATTTCTGACAAAGCTCTAATTAATAGTTTATTACCCGCAACTGACCATAGTCTCTTTTGTTAGCATTTAACATTATTAGCTAAAGGTTCTCTTTGAATGCAGAATGAGATTATCTTTGAAATCAACTTGTTCAGCTTTCCTTGGTCTTCAAACAAGGCTGCCCTCCCGCTCGTCACTGCGTGTTCCCAACTGGTCTTCACCTGACACCAAATCAATGATGTGCTGTTGCTCTGATTACTTGGTCACTGGAAGGTCATATGGATATAAATACTATTTTCCAATTATTCTCATCAATGGGCCAGTAATCACACAAAGACCAGACAGCTCTTCAAAGCTAACAACAGCAGCAATGACCCTCCATGTTTGATTTTCCAAGTTCATACATCTGTATTACTCTGCCAGCACAGAATCACAGAACTGTTCAGGTTGGAAAAGCCCTCCAAGACCATCAAGTCCAACCATTCCCCCAGCACTGCCAAGGCCACCACTGACCCGTGTCCCCAAGTGCCACATCCATATGGCTTTTAAACCCCTCCAGGGATGGGGACTCCACCACTGCCCTGGGCAGCTGCGCCAGGGCTGGACAGCCCTTTACAGAAATAATTTTTTCGTAATAGTTTTCAATAAAAGCAACGTTTTTCAAATAGTTGTGTTTGGATTTGTTCCTTCTTGGTTTTTTTTTTTTTCCCCTTTGGTCCCTTGAAACACATGGAAACAAGAGCCCAGGCATTAGGGATAGGCACAGGATTTACCTTTGGGATGACAACAAGCTTCCACTCCCTGGCTGGTTTTGGAAGGGGCTTCAGGTTGAAGCAGCCCCATGTTTTCATGGCAGCAAATCATCCTCTCTCCTGGCTGGTGACCTGAGCTGATGGCAATGGTGGGGACATCCTAGCAGGGTTTGGGGAGGGAAGGTGCAGGACGGGCTTTGCACTTTTTTAACAAATGGAGCACTTAAAAGTACATTTTTTCCCAACAGAATCAAATTCCAAAAGGAAAATATTTTACATACAAAAAGTTATTTTGCTTTAAGAGTGCTCCTTTGAGACATTCCCTAAAACTTTTCTTGACTACCCCTCCCATGACGCAAAGTTTGTCAGAATAGAAGTCAAAGTCACAGGATCATGATTATTCCTCAACAAGAGTTTCAATTAAGGAAAAAAGAAGTTGTCTTCAGTGCAATGTGCCACAGATGGCTGCCATGTCTCTGTGGCACACAGGAAGACCCACATCCTTGCCTGTTCCAGCAAACCCTGGAAAGATGCTGATCATATGGCCACAAAAAGCTGTTTGTGCTCTGCAGAAAGGTGCCTGCTACAAGTTGTGGTCACTGGTCTCACCTCTTTCCCCAAGACCTGCATTGATACCAACCCTTCTCCTGCTTTTCAGTTCTTCTGTCCCTTCTAAAACAGCTCCCCAGTTTTGCTTTGAGGGCTCTTGTGCTCGAACACATCATGGGAAGTGCCCAAATTCCCAGCTAGGTCTATCCATGTCCCGTTCTCCCACTCCCCCTGATACCGACAGCCACCACCAGGATCATGCCCATGGCTGAAGGGACAGTGTCTTGAGCCAGCACCACTTGCAGGGGCCACTCTGGGCACCCAGCCTGCAGCTGTGCCATCACAGCTCTCTGCACATGGATTTTGGAGATGCTGCTGCTGGGCAGAGGCCATCCTCCAACCACACCAGGCACCTCACAGTGCTCATCGTGCCCTGGCACCCCCAAAAGCGGTACCTGAACCCCACATGGACTTTTCCTCTCCAGGAGGGCACACAGATGATGTGAGTGAGCTCTTTCGGGGACAGGGGACATCGGCTGTTGCCATGGAAAGGCCACATCCCCAAAGCATGTTCCACATTTTGGGGATCCCCCGATGCACGTTGCACACTGAGCAGCCAGCGGGGCTGGCGACCGCTCACCCAGCCCAGGCTCTCCAATTCCCCGTTCTCTGCTGCCATCAGGTGGATATTTCATTTTATTCCACTAAAAGCTGCAAAATCCGAGTGCCTTTTGCCTGGATTTAACCATCTTGCCCACAGGCAGCTGATTCCCTGGCCTCTGGTCACATAGGCAAAGCCACAGGAGTCTGAAGACACGGAAAGATCCCTAATGTTTCTGCCGCTGATTTTGGACACCACAGAAGGCTGCCAAGACTCAGCAGTTAGTTGTCAGGTCTTTTTCTGGTCTCTTAGGTCTCACCCCACCTGGGAGAGCAGCGTTATTTATTGCTCCCCTTACCCAGCATCTCCCTTGTAAATCCACCCCAGGAGAGGAAAGGTTTTAGGCAGTGTCAGGATTCAGCACTAGCACCCACCTTGGCATAACACCAGCACCAGAACATTTCCTGCATCCATTTGTTTCAGGACTTGGCAGTTTCCTGCACAGATGCCAAAGAAAACACAGGGTAAGGTTTATGTTCAGCAGAGTGTTTGGAAGATCTTCTGGTGCTCAATGCACTGCAAGTGAAGCTGCTGGCAGAGAAAGAAAAGAAATGCACATCTTAATTTCCCACCAAACAGCAAAAATCTGCCCCAGACAAGAACTGGTCCTATCTAATATCACAAATTCATGTTCTTAACAACATGGCACATGACTCAGAGTCATGAAATAGAATACCAGGATGGTTTGGGTTGGAAGGGACCTTAAACCTCATCTCATTCCACCCCTTGCCGTAGGCAGGGACACCTTCCACTGTCCCAGATTGCTCCGAGCCCTGTCCATGTCTGTGGCCACTGCCAGGGATCCAGGGGCAGCCACAGCTTCCCTGGAAAACCTGTGCCAGGACCTCACCACTCTCAGCAGAAAAAACTTCTTCCTTTTACCTGCCCTAAGTTGACACTACTTCAGTTTAAAGCCATCACCCCTTGTTCTGTCACATCAGGCCCTGCTAAAAAATCTGTGTCCATGATTCTTCCAAAACCCCATTAAGTACAGAAAGCCTGACATAAGGTGTCCCCAGACCCTTCACCTGGAGAACACCCCCAGCTCTCCCAGCCTGTCTCCAGAGCAGAGGTGCTCAGCCCTCGGAGCACCTCCGTGGTCTCCTCTGGACTTGGTCCAGCAGTTCTATGTCCTTCTCATGCTGAGGACCCCCCAGATGCAGAACTTCAGGTGGAGCCTCACCAGAGCAGAGTAGAATTGCATGGGCTGCTGGAAACTGCAGCATTTGCAAAGATTTTTGGAATTGTTTTGCACTCCTATAGAAAGCAGTAGCTAATTTAAAAGGTGTAAACCAGTATTATTCATGCCACAGCATGAAAAAAGCCCAGAGCACTGACACTTGAACAAAATATGATTATGCAGAAAAGCTTTGGTAGTCTGATGGAGGAGCCAACCAGCCTGATCCTGCTGAGGCTCAGGGCACTGCCAAGATGCTTGGTGTCAATTGCAGCATGATGTGAATTGTCACCCATAACCCAGGCTAATGCATTATTAAGCCTCTGAGCATCCACCTGTGGTGATTTATTCCCAGATCTTCCATTGCATTTCAACCCCTTCCATAGCTGGGGAAGGCACCAGGGAGAGTTTTCCCACTGATCACATCTCCCCTTGCCAGGCTGGAACCCGTGACTCCTGGCTGGCCAGAAGTTAGTGGTTCACCAGTGGCAGACCAAACAGAAGAGAAACATCAAGCTCACGTTGTGGCAGGGTAAAAGGTGTGGATCTTCCTTGAGGTGGCCCTAGAAGATCAGACAAGACCAATCCTCCTTTAGACATGACCTGAATTGGAGGGTGGGTTCAAGATGCCGTGGGAGGGGAGAGCCCGGACTGGCAATGGTGCAGGCACAATTGTGCCAACTCAAAAACCCACAGGGGACAATCTAAAGTTACCCAGAAAATCCACAAAGCAGAAAATCAGGATATTGAAGAAAGTAGCTTAAATTTTGCCAGTAGATTTTGATCATCTATGAGTCATCAAGCACTTCTCTTCCCATTTTGGTGAAAAGAGCCCCTGGCATAGGGTGCTCAGAAAAGCTGTGGCTGCCCCATCCCTCGCAGTGTCCAAGGCCAGGTTGGACGGGGCTTGGAGCAGCCTGATCTGGTGGAAGGTGTCCCTGCCCATGGCAAGGGTGGAACCAGATGAAATTTTATGTCCCTCCCAACCCAAACGTCTCTGTGATTCTATGAAAACAAATCAACACTAGTGCAGGAGCCAGATCCACTTCTTGAAGCACCAGTAGAGCCAGAAGAAGAAGGTGGCAAAGGCAACAGGAGAGGGAGAGAAAGAAACAGCCACAAAAACTGTCTCCAGCTTCGCAGGTGCACAGAGTGCTCGTGGCCTCAAGGCTGTCTCCCAGCTCCTGTTTTTCCCTCTGCCCCTAAAGTAAACAGGATGCCCAGGTGTTGACAAAAGACTATCAGCAGAAAGCAAGGTTAAAAAAGCGATAATTCAGCCAACTAACTGCCACCGCTGTTCCTCCCTATCTCTGCATTCTTGATAAACAAATTCATAACAAGATTTTACTGCTCTGTTCCCTGGAGCAGTCTATTAGTCTGTCGCTCAACATGCACTACCAGTTGAAGCCAAGCTCCCTCAGTACAATATCCCTTAAGATGATCTCCTTTGCATTCACTATGATGTAATTATGCTAATTATCCAGCCGGCTTTAATATCCTCATATTTTCCAGGAGGTTTACGATCAAACCTGTTCCCTTAATTTACTTTCCCTGCCGTCAGAGCCGGGGTGTTTTGATGCGCTCTGCCACATGTACGTCTCTCCGCGGCTTCTCAAGGCCATGGGGAGCTTAGGCACATAACTTCGTCCCAGCTGACAGGAATTTTAAAAATTATTTCTCCTAACTAGCATTTAGCCAATGTTTGATGTCTTCCCCCATCCATAACATTACACTGATAATGCCCATCTGCATTTCAAGGTTTCATCCTTTTTCTTTTTTTTTTTTTTTTTTTTTTTTTTAGCTTGCAGTGTATTACATTTCCTGGGAAACCTTCACATACTTACCCTTCCACTTAAAATGAAGGCCCTGCCTGTTAGATTAACATTTATCTGTGCAAAAAAACAACCCAAAACCCTAGAAATTTTGAAGTCTGGGTCCTCACAGATAGTATAAAAATGACGCATATTATAAAACAGATGAGGCAACTCAGAAATCAATCTGGAACAAATTGCTTTAAGTAAAACATATGAAAAAATATTATTTGACATAAAAATCTCATTATTTTCCCCGACTGCCTGAAATATAGAATGGTTAAAACCCTACCATAGTGGATCATAGAAAGTCCTCCTTATTCAAAGAGCATTAGCTTACTTAAGAATATTTTCTTTCATGTTTATAAAGTTTCAGTGCAAGTGCTCGGTGGGGTATGGATTTCATTAGCTTTTTCATTTCAACTTCTGCTGTGTGCTTTCTTTTCTTAAAAAATACAATGAAATCTGAATTTTCATGGCTTGGGACTACCACAGATTTTTCTCCTTATAAAATGTGATTTAAATAGCAAGAATGGTCGGCTCTAATCAGAATAGGAAAACCAAAGATGACCCAGATCCCTTTTCCAGAGTTTTTTTTGGTGTGCATCATTTACATAAGTTCCTAACACATGCAGTGGCCATTGGTACTGCATAACTCAAAAGAGTTTTCACTATTTCCTGTTTTTTTTCCCCTCCATTACCATTTATCTGAATGACCTCACAAAATCACAGAATGGTTTGGGTTGAGAGGGACTTTAAAGATCATCCTGTTCCCCCCCCTGCCATGGGCAGGGACACCTTCCACTATCCCAGGTTGCTCCAAGCCCCATCCAACCTGGCCTTGGACACTGCCAGGGATCCAGGGGCAGCCACAGCTGCTCTGGGCACCCTGTGCCAGGGCCTGCCCACCCTCAATTTAAAAAAATCTATATTCCTTATATGTGATTAAGTGGTTAAAATTATGTTCTTTTCAGATTTATTTTTGCAGATTTATTCTTGCAGATTTATTCATGGGCTGTGCAGGGGGATTGCTCTGTATCTCCCTGCAACCACCCCAGCACAGCTCTGGAGACATGGAAAGGGTGAGGTGACATCTGCAGAGCCTGGACCAGTGCCCACAGCTCACTGCATGGGTGGAGGAAGGTCCATCCCACCTATTTAATTTTCCTTTCAGATACAGAAACCCAGCTCCAGCTGACTCCACACGTGCAGGTGGGAACACCAACCAGTGTGCACAGCTGCTTTTCACCCATGCGTGATCCTATCCCCACCTAATCCCATCAGTTCCCGTATGTCACTAATTCCAAGGGCAGAGGGTCAGCCCTCCACGCCAAAACGCTGCCATGGAGCTGCTCAGCCCAGCACTGACAGTGCCATCAGGGCTTCAGAGAGGGGACTCTGCTTGGAGAAGACAGGGAAGATGACAGGATCAATCTCTTGAGTGAATTACACATGGACTTGGAGGGAAGACTCTGAAGGAACACTCCTTCCCTGAGAGCTGAGCTGTGCCAGCCACGAGGAGCCTGGTTTCCTCCATCCCCTCATGACAACCCAAGAAAGCAAATGAAGGAGACAGATGCCCAAGACACAGCCAGGACAAAAGATCTTAAAAGAGCCAGAGGGGAAACACCAGCTGCTGGCTCCACCAGGTGTCCCAAAATACTCAGAAGCTGTAAGAGGAAGACGGGAAAGCTGCTTTTAGGAGACCCCCTTTCCTTATCTCTGACCTCTGGTACTACAGGGGAAGAGGAATTAGCAAACAAGCAGACCTGTAGGACATCCCAGCTCTGAGGTACAGAATTTTAGAGTCAGGATGAAGCAAGTGGGCAAATCTCTGGCTCAGAAGGTCAGGGATTATCCCACACAGATTTCAGGGACTTTGGTCTTTAGCAGACTGTGACAGGAATACTAAGTCACAGAATCCCAGAATGGGCCAGACTGGAAGGGTCCACAGTGTGTGTTGGTCCCACCTCCTTGCTGCAGCACGGCCATGCCAGAGCACAGGGCACAGGATTGCATCCTGATAGTTCTGGAATATCCCCAGTGAGGGAGACTTCACACCCTCCCTGGGCAGCCTGTCCTGTGCTTGGTCACCGCTCAGGGAAGTTCTTCCTCATCTTCAGCTGAAGGTGGAACTTCTTGGGCATCAGTTCCTGCCCATTCCTCTGGTACCATTGCTGGGCCCCCCCCAGCAGAGCCTGGACCATGCTCCGAGGCCTCACTGCAGACAAGGAAAGACATTGAAAATGGTCTCCAAACTGCTTCACTGGCCAGAATCTTCGGACCATCATTGTGTCTTCTTCAGAGCTTCACAAAGCAATAGCAAAGCTCAGGAGTCACAGAATCACAGAATATCCTGAGCTGGAAGGGACGTACAAACATCACCCAAGTCCAGCTCCTGGCCCTGCACAGACACCCCAACAATCCCACCCTGGGCATCCCTGGCAGCGCTGTCCAAATGCTCCTGGAGCTCTGGCAGCCTCGGGGCCGTGCCCATTCCCTGGGGAGCCTGGGCAGTGCCCAGCACCCTCTGGGGGAAGGACCTTTCCCTGATCTCCAACCTAAACCTCCCCTGGCACAGCTCCAGCTGTTCCCTGGGTCCTATCACTGACTGCCCCTTTGCTTCCTGAGAGATTCTGGGGAAGTTCAACCATGCAATCCAAAACATCTCAGAAAGACCCTGGGCATGAGCCTACTCAAAAGCAGAGGCATCCACCTTTCCTGATCACAATAGAAATAAGCAGGCTGGGTTTATTTACATTGGGCTAACCCCACATCACACATGACTTTGAGATAATTTCAAAATAGATCCCCTACCTGGGGGAAAAAAAGCAGAACTCCACTCAGTTCATCTCCTAGAGCACTCAAGGACAAGCAGGAGGGGAGCTGCTGAGACAAGCAAATCCTGTTGTCCTTACCCCAAACTCACAGGGAAATCAGGACTGCCTGACAGAGGAAAAGGTAATAGTTTTTGATACAGCAAACTGTGGTTGACAGACCAGAAAGCTTTGCATGAACGCCTTTTAAAACAGCCCAGAGCTTTAGGGCATGAATGTGAAATTTCTGTGTGTACCAGGACCATGCCAAGGCTACTGAAGTTGCCTGTATGAGCTTCTCTGACCAGAAAAGACGGTGTTTGCTAACACCAACCTGGGGAGAAGCAGGCTTTCGCTCCCAACCACCCAACAGGTCCTGCCACGGCACAAATGGTGACCAGGCTGTTGTGGGAAAGTCTGGCAGGAAAGTAAAGAGAGCACAGCTCCAGCTGGGAACACCTGGAGCAAAGCTTACAGATGAAACCTCAAGCGAAGAACAAAGGCCATGTGCCCACGAGCCACAGACACCATCCGACCACGGGGCTGGCTGGGATGTCAGCTGCAGGATCAAGTTTAGCAGAGGGGAAACCATGCCCATAGGAAGTCAAGATTGCCTTGCTAGAGAGTCACAAGATGCTCTAACAAACTCCATTCTCACAGTAATACATGATTCCAGTCAGATTTGGAACCTACCTAAGATCCCACCAAGCAATACAGTGCAATCAATGTAGGATGTCTTCAAGTTGTGTTTTTGCGGCTTTTTTCCTCCCAAATTCTAGCTTGGTGAGACCTAGAGTTTTGAAAAACCATCTTGAGAGGGGAATATGTCACCTTTCAATGACACAGATTAAAGGATTGCATCTCCAGGTTGTGAGATAATGAGGTTGGAGAGTTAAAGAACAACATAGCATGGACAATTTTTGGAGGACAAGACAGTCCTGTTAGGAGGTAAGGACAGGGTTTAGAAGTAGCCTGAATAGAGCAATTTTGGGAAGTTACTGTCATGTAAACAACCACAGCTGGAGGAACTTCAGAACTGAATGCCGCCCCCCCGCTGTGGAAAGAGGGATCATTTCCATGTTAAAAGGGAAAGGAAGATCCAAAGAGAGAAATATTCAGCAGGCTTGTCAGAAAAATTTAATTTTGAAATAGCTGGAGACACATGGGGTGACATCAACTCAGGGAGGTTGTCTGCCTGGAATGATGGCCAAGGGACCAAACTATCTGCTTTGCTTTTATTCAACAGACTCACATAATCAACACTTTGCCATGTAATATTTCAACTTTGTCAAAAGTGCTAGGCACTTTTTTCCCCCCCTATTCTTAATCCAAATATAACAAAATTTGGTTGTTTCTCTTGCGTAAATTGAAAACGATCACCTAGCACTCTTCAATAAAGGCTTTCTTCATATTTTAAATTTCTTAAAACATTTTAATCAACAAAGGTACCCTCATTATTTTTTTTTAAATAGTAGTAATTTTCAAAGAAGTGGGTTATCCTTAACTCAACACTAAAGTCCAGATGAGAATTTGCTTTTGTTGTCTCAGACTTCTCCACTGTTATAAGCCCCAGGTTATATTTAAAACCCTGCTGGCAGTGACACAGCACGCTGCGTCACTGTCCATCCTCACCCACCTTCTCTGTGAGGTGAGAAGTGCACAGATTGTTTATCGGATCTCTTTGGAAACACGTGTTGGGTTAATGCCCAAGGTCAAATGAGCTTCTCTTACATAAGGAACCAAGGTCAGTGAAGGTTCTCAGGACTTGTTCAAAGCAGCTTTACCCTCCCCACAAGCAAGGGCGGCTTGTAGTGGTGTCACATCTGCAAATTCCAAGATTACCCAGAACAAAAATAGTCGGTCAACAGCTGTACAACCAGTTTCACAAATATCAACACCTGTTTCTCATTATTTTGCCTCTTTGAAGAAGATACTTTCCCGTTTCAGCTGGTCAGAAGGCCAACCCCCCCTCTTGAGTTACATTCTGGTCACAGCACCTCCACCACTGTCTCATTAACCAAGGACAAGAGAGACCCTGATGGGTCTCATTGGGCTCAAACCAAACCAGCTCCACAAGCCAAAGGAAGGGGGCACAAAGCAAAACAGCTCTGTAGCCACACACAAGTCACTTCAAGGTTTCCATGACTCAGAGTTACGGGCTGCCAACGGTGGTGCCGTCAGAAAAATACTGTGGCTTCATGAAATCAGCCTGAGGCTGGAAGGCAGGAAGACGTGGGTTTAAATGCTGGTGCTGCAGACGCATCCTCGGGTGATGGCAACAGAGAAACTCCCCAGGAGTTTAACCTTATTTGAAAGTACATGGGGCTGACACAGGCAAGAAGTACCCGAGGACTCCAGCAAAACAAGGGCATAAAACACTACCCACTGACTGCACTTATCTGCTTTCCATCTGTACACAGATACTGCTCATCTCTGCCTCCCCTGGCACTCCTCCACATAAACTTTTAGCAGATTGCTTTCCCTCCCATGGCTGTGGAGGTTTGACGCCCGCGTGCAGAGAATCTGATGCCTCTTCTGGATGAAACAACCCATACAAACACCTTTTAAGGGAGTGAGGCTGAGAAAAGAGATCTCTTTTTTTAACTTCTGAAATTACGGTATTACCTCGATCATGTTCAGTATGAGTATTTAATTGGTTTTTAATCTGCACACTCAATCAGTTCTTTTCTGGAGGGAAGAGGCTCTGAAGGACCTGGCTTGTCATAGAGTTGACATTTTCTTGACCACATGGATAACAAGAAGACAAAATACAAAAAAAATCCCATACTACTCAGTGAAAGGCTTTTTCACCCAAGCCAGCCAGAGCACAGGACAGTAGAGAATATAAAATGAGGGGGAATACCTGCTGTACACCTCAAAAGGCACATCTTGAAAATCATTAGTTTCAGAATTGGCTCAATCACAGCTGGGGAAAAGTCTTACAGACAGAGCTCTTTGGATGAAGGCACACCAGTATTAGCATCCTGTACATGAATTTTGGGTTGAACTTGATGTGCCACTAAAACACCCCCTGCCAAGGGAAAAAGTCCACAAATTAGTCCCTTGCTCCTCCATTGTTTTAATGCACCTCCTTAACTAGATGATTTTTTCCATAATTAGATGACTTTCAATGATTTGGATTAATATCAAAGAAATATAAATGCTTTTCAAAAGTTGGCCCACCCACAGAACTGGCATTTGACAGGGCCATGGGAAATTTTAGGCTAGCAGCACCCTCTGCAAGGACACTGGAGCTCCTCAGGCCACAGTCAGAAAAACATCTGTCTTTTTTTTTTGTTAGACACACAGCTGGACACAACAGGCCCATCACTAGCAATTGGTGTGACCAGTGCCACCTACTGCAGAGCTAATTAACAAGACATCAGTTTTAAACACACCCAGATCTTTTGACAGCAGCAGACCTGGAGGCTGGGGGCAGACAAGGGGAATCTTTGCTTCTCCCATGCCAGGGATACAACTTCCCAAAATTCTGCTCATTGTCCCAAAGTCAGGATAAATCATTCTGTCTGCTCATGTGTCTCAGCCCTTGGAACATGCCTGGGGGAAGCACTGGGTACAAACAGATCCCAAAACGTTACAGTCACCTTTTGGATGAGCTCCAGGGTTTTGACTCCCAGGGGTCCAGTTGTATAAACTCATCACAGCAGGTAGAGCTCAGAGAGAACACAAAAATTATGGTCATTATCATTTAATTGTGGCATTACTGCAGGAAACCTCTGTTGGACCCCCTTGATTTCAACATGATCAGAAATAAGGTCCAAGAGGGTATGTGTGAATGTGCACATGGGAAATGAGAGTACTGATCTTGAGTTTGCGTCCTTGGGATGGTACTGAGATCAGAACTGCCTTCCCAGAGGCACCAAGTTAGTTTCTTACATCACACAAAATCAATAATTCAACCGATGGCTGACCTGTTTCCAAGAGTCTTCAGTGGAGAGAGAACACCTTTGTCACACCGCCTTTGTCAGCCAAGTAAAACTACACAGAACAAGGGTGTCTGTTGACACAGCAAACTAAAAATATAATGCACATTTAGGACCAAGTGTCCTATGCTTGAAATTAAGTCTCTTCAAGCTTCAGTTTGTCAAGGCTTTGGTCCATCAGCCAGGCAAGTTTCAACCCAGTGCAATTCAACACAATTAAAATCTTTAAACTGTTACTTGCACGCTAATTCCATTCCTACCTCCCCCGCCCTGTTTTAAAGCAGAAAACTTTGAAGCTGGTTTTTTCTTCCCCCTAATAGTACTTCCTGCTATTGGCAACTAAGTATTCTGGAAGAATTTCCTCTTTAATATTCTTCCTCAGGGCCTCAGAGGAGCATAGTGTTTTCTCCACATTTCACAAGCGTGGCTGCTGTCATGCAACACTCCACTAATTTTGTACTAAGCATTTTTAGAACAAAAGCAGGAGACAAAAAAGTTTTTTGACTTACTTTCAGTAAGTCAGTCTCTCTTCCAAATCCCTCAAATACAAAGCTATCCCTCCCAAAACCCCACCACAAAACACCTTCACGCTACAGGATGAGATGTATTATTTGCCAAGGAGCACTTGAACACTTCCAAGGACTGTCCAAGCATTAAAGAAAAAGCTAAAAACGTCTTTTTCAGAATAAAAACTAATGCAGACATTACAGAAAACCTCTTCCCACAGAGGTTGTGGGGTATTTACTATAATTTATTTATAAGACTGCTTATCCTCGTAGTCAGGTCACCACTGGGAGACAGGACAAGTCCTGTCGGTTCTTCCGTCTTGAACTCAAGTTGCTCCAGAAGAGACGATGCTGAGCCTTATCTTTGACAATAAGAGAAGCAAAACTGGATTTGTGCTCCTCAGCCCCATTTCCATTTAACCTGCTCCTGTGCTCCAACAACTCTTTCAGTGCTGTAACAAAAGGAAAATGAGTTTTATGATCTTTAACGAGCAGATGCCTATCACGAGCATTCAGGGAGCTGCCCAGAGTGCCTTTGTGGCCACGTATCACTGCTGAGGCTGAGCATCAGCCACCCTCTCATTCTTTTTTTCAGCTCCACCACTTTTCCTGTTTTACTAAACCTTAGTATTTCTCAGCCTTGGCTCTTTGCCCATTTTAATTTCGTACGCTGCACAAACCTCAAAGTCTGAATACATTACGAAGACATTTTCCCTCCCATCAATACTAACAGCAGCGTTGCTAATTGCTGTGGTTTTTCTTCCCATTGGACTCTTAGACTTCTGAAGCTGTAGAAGAAAAGATAAGTGTACTTGTCTACAAGGAAATTATTGTTTCTAAATTAATGTTATCATTTCCCAGGCCTAAGTACCAACAGAGATGCTGGGTTATGAACATACACCTCCATGATGGAGATGCATCTCCTGTGCAAAACTGGATCCTGTTAGGAATGTCCAGTCTGGATGTGGACACTCTCCAGAGTGACCACAGTGCTTCCCAACCCACAGCCTGCCCCAGTGCCTGAGAGTCCTGACATGCTGCTGAGCTCCTCAGATGCCTGACAACTCTTCATCCAAAAGACATTTTAATTTGTTCCTCACTACAATTATTTTTTTCTTCCAGGACCTCCTCTACCAAACTTAATGCCCATTGCTATTCATCAGACCACTTACAAAAACACATGGCAAAAGTCCTTTTTCCACTGTTAGGCAGCAGCCTGGGTAGTGATTATTCATTCAGCCCTCAAGTGGATCTTGTTGATCAGTACCCATTTATGCCTGCAGGGGAGACCAGCCCAGGCCCCCCACCTTTGCCAGCTTTGGAACCAAGCACATGAGGAAGCACAGCACAGGCACACAGCACAACTAATTCTATCTGTGAACAACCTGGCTCAGGCCTGTAAGAAGTTTCACTTGGGCCTGTACCTGAATCAACAGGCCCTGTGACAGTACACTGTTCTTCACATGGTGTTACCCAGCAGGGTAATTCTTCCTGCAGCTCACAGATCTCTTCGCAGCAAGATCAGGGTGATTCTTCCCAGAGCTTCACTACAATCACATCCTGCCCCTCTCCCAAGAAGTTCACCTCTGCTGCCTGAGGCTTTTTGTTCTTAACCACAGACTCCATCAGTGATCGCATGGGGGAAAAAAAATACACCAACACACAGGTGTGAAAGAACCGGGGAATCTGCACTGAGTAACCCCCACATGAATCTCACCAGCTCACACACACACATTTTTCTCAGCTTCACTTTGTGAATTCTGAAGATCCACTCTTCAAGGACATGCAACACAAATGGAAGAGGAGACAGGACTTTGAAGTGTTTCTAAAGTCATTATGCATTGGTGTCATTTCAAAGTCATTAATGGGTCTAGACAATTCCAGTGTATCTGTCCAACTGTTTGGTATCTCTGAAGAGTTCTAAGTGTGTGGCAGATATTTGGGGTGCTCGCAATTCCCTGGTCCAGGACTTGGCTCTACACCTTGACCGGCCTCTACTCCAGTTTCCTCAGAAATTGCATGCACATTTGAGGCACCAGCCTCCCTGTGTAGTTACTCCTTAATCAAAGGTGACCATCTTCTAAACAACTCCTCTTCAAGATTAAATATGAACTGATATTATGATATATAACTGATTACCCAAAGATAAACTGCAACTGCTGGCAACCTACATTTAATAAGCCTCTACACTAAGTGCACAACAGCTGTTCTTGGAATTTTACTTCAAAATGAAAAGGCAAGCAAACAAGACTTTAAAGCAGAGTAAGTTTTAAAATCAAACTGAATTTGCAGCCTCAGGTACACATTACTCATAAGCTCAATTAATTCATGAGACATAAATTCCTTATGATACCTTATTATAGTTTTAGGCAAGCAAATAGAGCAAAAATTCTGCTGCTAACAGAAAAATCAAGAGCGTCAGAAGCTTGCTTTGTTTCACCTTCCCCTGCTGGGAAAACAGTAGGGCCAGAATGTCTATGCCTATAGACAGTTTGGGTCCTATTCCAAAAGGAACAGGATAAGCAACTGGGCTTTATCAAATCCATTCTGACTCAATCTTCTACACGGCGGAGAAGGATCAAGAGGACCAAGGTCTGACATCATTACATATCTGTTGTCATTCACTTTTCTTCTGCCAGCTATCTAGATTTAATCCTGATTACAGTTAATGAAACAACAGCTAATGCAACATCAAAGACTGCTCTCAGCTTTGAAGCCTTGGTTCTAGCACCTGTAGCTGTGACAATCCAGGACTAGAACCTTGCTCCACACACTGTGCTTTCCCAGGAGAAGAAATGTCAACCTTACTCAGATAGCTTTTTACCTAAGAGAGATGGAAAAGAGGGCCAACATGACTGAAGGGTTTTTTAAATGGCCTTCTTTAATATGGTTTATGACAGTTATTCACTAGCCAAGCTAAAGTGGTCAGGGAAAACACATTTCATTAATATTTTCTTAATAGTGATAAAGTTTCAGACCAGCTGCAAATTAAATCCCTGAGAAGGTCCTTCCAGAAGCAGTTACTAATGCAGCTGGCATGTTATTTGCTATTTTTATAATTTTTTTAACAAAGACAGTACTTCAATGATGCTTCAGAGCTAGCACTGAAGCTTCAGCCTCCCCAAAATTAGGCAAGTCAAACTTGTTTTGGTAAAAAGAAAAGTGCTTCATACTCAAGTAGAACACTGTGTGGGTGGAGTATAGTGAAATCCTGTATTTCACAGTATTTTAACTCAAAACCCAGCTGCAGTAAGCTTTCAGTTTGCAATGCTAAAAAAAAAAAAAAAAAGCTGTAACCACAACGAAGTGTGACAAGTTCGAAGGCTAAAACAAAACACAGTTCATTGTGCCAGCTATTCAGAGCTGCAGATGATTATCAAACCCCCAAACTTCACACCCTCCCACTTCAACATGAGAAGTTGGACACATGAAAATAAAGAGCTTGGTGAAGTATAGTAGTTGTGATTTCTAGCTGTGTGTTAATTAGTTTAAACCTATTATTCCTAAACATCTTAGCTGACTACTTTGATAGCTTCAGAGAACCTTTTAAGGGAGATATTTATATTTACTTTATGCACTTAAAACAGGCCCCTCAGCCAACAGCAAATGCTACCAGACAGCCAAATTCAGATTTTACCTCTCCCTGTCGATTTCACAGGGAGTCTGAAGTTAAATTATTTACTCTCCTTGCCTGCAATTGGTCTCAAGGAGGTTAAGTTCTGGTTAAACACAATATTCTGAATAAAAACAAGAGAACACTACAGCTGTCAAGGTGTTCTGGATTTGTGCAGCACCGCCTGGAAGTCAAAGGACCCCACACAAAATCATGAAGTACAAGAGAATTCCTGTTGCAGGGAGCTTGCCACCTAAACAGGAACCATGCACAACAGGAAGGGGGATGACTCTGCTATCAATTCTCACAGTTTAAAGCTGCAAAAGTCCAGGCATTTGACATTGCTATCACAGCTTCAGCCCTGAGACAACTTATAAACAAAATCAGGTTTTTCTTTGGAGGAAGAGTTCAGAAAAGTCAACTCTGTGCCTCCAAGCTGACAAAAGGCAACTCAAAAGTAATTTTTAGGCTTAGATGTTTACATCAACTACCTGGTGTTTGGTCACTTGGCTTTGGCAATACTATGAAAATCAAGCTCAGGCAGGGCTAGTGACAAGAGATCAGGACCCAGGCTCATGGAATTAAAGTCAATGCAACCCAGAGTCTGTACAGAGTTTTTCCAGCTCTGATACAGGTAAGGAGCTGGCTACCCATACTTTAGTGAAAGCATCTCCACTCGAGTACTCCCTGCTTGCTATGTGTTATATTCTAGAAAATAGCCTCACTGAAAAAAAAAATTAACTTTTTATTTGTATTTTGGACATCAGTACTTTGGCAGAACCGGAGAGGGAGGAAGTCACATTCCTTAGATACAATGGGCATTCTGCATTAAGATGCTGGGGTCATCTGCATGATTTTGAAGAAGAGCATAACAGCACTGGCTAAGTCAGAAAGGCAGTGGATTAAGAAACAGGGGTAGGTTAAAGTTAGTAAAGAACTGCCAAAGGCATTTAAATGGAACACAGACAAGCAAACATTACAAATACAGCTAAGTTCCCTTGTACCTCTAATCTGTGGCTGGCAGCAATGGCAGAACATTTCAGTGGCACAAGCAGAAGTCAAAAACAGTGACTTCAACACAGACCAGAATGGTCCTGCACACAGGCAGCACCACAGGCAATGTCTGCAGGGTCCTGGCACTCTCCTTGGAAGCACCCACCACGAGGAGGCAGAGTCAAGATTACTACAATGTTCAAGGCAAAGCAACTAGCACTGCCACGGTGTTGGGCACATTCAGAAATCCACAGCAAGGAGACCACAGAATTAGGCCACCCAACTGATTCAAGTTGCAACCTGCTCAAAAACGTGAGTCTGACCCAGACAAGTTGCTCTTATCTGTCTCAAAGGTGAAAGTAAACACCGGAGATAGTAGGATGCAATTTGATTGTGGTAGGGAAAAGCAACTGCTTCAATAAACTCCATCAGGAGTAGGAGTCTGCACCACCAAACACACACAGACCCAGAACCTCCACAACAGCTGCATGGAAAGTGGTATTAATATCTAAACTCTACCTTTCCACCCACCACATGAAGGACACTTGTGTCATTTATCTGGGTGGGTTAGGGTAACTTCTAACCTTCAACCAAAAAATAGACAGCAATTAATTAATTTTAAAAAAACCCAAAAAAACAACAAAAACCCAAACAGCCATTGTGAGAATTAAAACTTTTATTAGTGTATTCACATATTAGGCAAATGCAACACGCATGAAGCTTATCTCTTAGGTTCACAAGTTCTACCAATACATTAGTCTACTGGTAAAACTAGCACAAACTGGTAACTGCTTTGCCAATTTTTGAAAGGTGTCTGGCCCACTTTTTCAAGGCTTGATTTTTGGTATTGCTTCTATGCCCTAGTCATTATGGCATAAAAATATCCATCACTATCATCAATTCAGTCAAGTGATTAAAAGCTGTAACACTGGCCACATTTTTGTTCTCAAAGCTAAGTTATCACTAGCTGTACTTACGAAGTACAGAACTAGTGTAATTGATGAAACAATGGAAAAAAACAGACAAAGGCAATCCTGCTACTGCCACAATAACAAAAGAATGACAGACAGCTAGATCACAAGATTGTTAGTAAGATGTGTATTTTTCAAGTCAGAATAACCCTTCTATACAGTTTCCCAACCCAGCCCCAACCCAGACTTATTTGTAGAATATATTTCAGAATATTTTTAATATGGTGCAGCTGTAGTGTCCAAGGGTTCACAATAACATGCACTGTCATGAAGAACCTGGAAGTCCTCCTTCGCTGGTCATACCTCAGCAACCACTATCCTAGAGGTTTTGCAGAAGCAACTACTTTTAATAACAAGGCCCATTATGACATAATGAATGCATATGATCTGGTGTGTAAGTAAACTATAGAAGCGACTCAGATAAGAAATTTAAATTCTGTTACTGAAATATGTTAAGAAGCTGCATCTATTTAAAACCTAAACAAAAAGAGTCTAGCTTACCCCAGGAAATGATTTCTCAAGGTATATGGCTCCAAAAACTAAACCCCATTATTTTTAGTGACATATGAAAAAAATGAAAAAAATACAGATAGGAAGGGGTAAGACTTATTCAATGAAAAAAATACAGATGTAAGGTTTAAGCCAATAACCTTGTGCACTTAATCAAATATCCAAAGCCATGGTAAATTCCCATTCCATGAGAAAAACCACGCATTTCAATGATTCAAGGTACAAAAAAAGTCCCAAATTACAGCACTGCCAGCAATACTGCTGGCAACAGATGCATCAACTCAGATGGGTATCAAAAAGTAACTGCTAGTGTGATGGATACTCAGAATTTTTAATATGAATTCACTTTAGGCCCCATTAAGTATATAAAGTGTCTTAAGCCTTCACAGATGAATCTCAAGACGTTTCTTTCCCTTCCAATGGAGGGACTTTCTTTTTCTTTAAGAACGCAGCAAAAAATTAAGCTTTTCTATAAGGAAAGTTTTTTTATGATTAGGACAACTTGAAAACCTGCTTATATAAAAAAAAAAATATAAAAGAATAAGGGAGCAAAGTCTTGGAATTTTATGGGATACTTGCCCCAATCAAAAAACCAAAATGACTATTTATGGGAACTAAAATGTAGAACAGCACAATACTGTGATATTTGAGATTGTGATACATTATCTGTATATATACTTAGCTATTCATGTTATTGATAACCATTAGGACACTCAATTATATACCCAATAAAAAACACCATTAAAGAGTCTTTAGAACTGTCCCTTCTTTCTGAAGAAGGCTTTTCTATACACTAAATTTTCATCTAGTAGCAGAGTATAGGAAACAGAATCCACAAGGTGCTTTAATTGATGAGACCTCAAGTGCTGTTTTTCTTTTTTTTTCTTTTTTAAAAACCTTTTTAGATAGTAAACAGTTCATGGGGATCACACACAAATACTACGACAGACGAGCTGTTATATTAAGTCTGTTGACTGGACTCGATTTTTAGCCCACTGGTGAGAGAGGAGAGTTTTAGGACATGCTGGAGCAGCGAACTGAAGGGGAACCCATCTGAGTCAATACTTTGTCCAGCCACTGTAGAGGCCCGTTCAGGTGAAGCTCAATCCAGCAAGGAGTGCTTGTTACTGTCTGCCGCCTAGAAAACAAAGAATAGGGAAAAGTCACTGTACTGGGTTGGGGTGGCCAGGTTTTGGTAGTTGCAGGGGTGGCTTCTGTGAGAAGCTGCCAGAAGCTTCCTCCATGTCTGGCAGAGTCCATCCTTGGCAGCTGCAAAGATGGATGTGTTGCTGGTCAAGTCTGGGCCAGTTAGGAATGGTGATGCCTCTGGCATACCAATTTAAGAAGAAATAAAGTTGTTGCCCAGTTGTAATTGTGGCCAGAGAGAGAGGGGTGAGAACATGTGAGAGGAACAACTCTGCAGACACCAAGGTCAGGCCAGGAGGAGGAGGGGCAGGAGCTGCTCCAGGTGCCAGAGCTGAGATTCCCCTGCAGCCCCTGGTGCAGCCCATGGTGAGGCAGCTGTGCCCCTGAGGCCATGGAGGGCACCAGGATGCAGAGATGCACCTGACTGCAGAAGTTCATGGTGAATTGTTGCCCATGGGACAGACTCACACCAGAGGAGTTCATGTGAAAACTGTCTCCCATGGCAGGGACCTCACACTGGAGCAGGGGAAGGATTCCGACTCCTCCCTAAGCAGTGGCAGGAACAACATGTGAGGAACTGACCATGACACCCATTCCTACCTCCCTTCACAGCTGGGGGAGGAGGAAGAGCTGGCAAGGAGGGGAAGGTGCTTAAAGTCTTATTTTACTTCTCATTATCTTGCTCTGATTATGTTAGCAATAAATTCATTCAATAACTCTGATTCAAGTCTGTTTTTCCCACGATGGTATTTGGTGAGGGATCTCTCACGGTCCTTATCTCAACTCACGACCATTCTGCTACATTTTCTCTCCCCTGTCCAGCTGTGAAGAGGAGTGAGAGAGCTGCTTTGGTGGCTGCCTGGGATCCAGCCAGAGTCAACCCACTACAGCCAGAAAGCAGGTTAAGCTGCCACAAATTCTGCATCATATGAATAAATACATTTCAGAGAAAAAACAGAGATATAAAAATCTGTAACCATTATTATAACTGTTACTAAACTTTTTCCAGGAAAAAAAAAAAAAAGCCTCAAAACTCCAAAGCACTTCACTTATGTAAGACACATCAATAATTACATGTTTGTCCATAATACATCAAGAGAATATTCCACTCTGGAGAATAGTAACAGCAGTATTTCCTTCAAGTGCCACACCAAGCGCCTTACTTCTAAAAGGAAATTAAGAAATGAAGGTTGTCCAACCAATGCAGTGTTCACACCACAAACAACTGTGTGCAGCTGTATCTCAACCTTCCAGGAGTCTGCATGCATAACTGGATTTGAATTTTACAGACAGCTACTGAGAAATATAGAATAAAAACCCTTGGCTCTGCACTGCCAGGTGGCAAAATAGCACAATGCTATGGTGATCATAAGGTCTGGCTTTTTGGAGAAAATGACATGACAAATGTATAAGGAAATTGGTAGATGTTGTCAGAAACACTGTATCAAAACACAGTGTGTGGTTATACTCTGCTAACTGACAGTATCTCAAAAGAACACCAAACTTTATCTCTGATTTCCTGTAATCTTACACTTCTGTATGTGTTTTGTACTGTAACATCCTCACACAAACAACTGAAGCAGATATTGTGTTTCTCTTGTCTTCTATACTAACTTGCCCATAATTTTCCACAATAGAAGCCCTTAATTAAACACCATATAGCAACTTCCAGTAAGGACTGGAAGGACTGACAACCATGAAAGCTTCATTCTCTCTCCCATGTTCCTTTGTTTCAGAGACCTGTTATTCAAACATCTTCCTTCTCATCTCCAAAGTAAAGAAATCAGTATTGGACATACTCTGACTGAGAAATCCTGTTATTTCACTGCACCTACTCCAGGCATGGGAGTTTTCCCTAACTAGATTGGCAAGACTGTTGTTGCTAAGCCAGTTTTTCCTAGTAATTCCAGCTATCCCAAGATTCAAAGGCAGCAGATTAGTCAGACACAAACCCAGCTCCTTCATTTTTACAGTTGGCACTGCAGTCCTTTGCTTTAAGGAAAGATGTTTATATAAACAGAGGAACTGAAAAGGCAGAAAGATTAAGACAGTGAAGATTGATTTCAAAAGTTTCACATTTTCTAGGAGAAGACAGCAGCTGGGGTCTGTGCTCTTTCAGCACTCTACAAAACAGTTATCTTAGCCCCAAATGCCTATGCCAGAACAAAGTGATACAACAGAAAAACAAGTCTGAACCACAGGAAATATAATTCCATTTACTCTTGAATCCTCTCCCAAAAAAGGAAGTTCATTATTCCACCACTGTAAACTCCCCTACGATGTATTTCACAACACACTTCCTCAAAATTTTACAACTGGGTCTGTTCAACAACCCTGGCTTTGCACTAGGCTGGTAAAAATTGATTAAATACTGACAGTCACTAAGCAACCATCTTAAAGCTAAAAACTCAGCTTCTTCAGCCCACAGACTTCCAGTTCAAAGATCACTAATTACCTCTACTGAACTTTCTCTAAAAGATGATCCTGGATCTGGATAGTTCCTGCACGAACACGAACACTTAACTGGTGATCTGACCTTCTAAACTTCTACCATCCCCAATTTGGGCCAACATGTAACACAGCAAAAAGCTTTGTAAGGTATTTTGTCTACCAAGCCTATAAAACGTATTACCTTGCCATACCTGCACATTTATGCACATATGCCTAAAGTGCAAGCAATGCTTTGCCTTTGTCCAAGCCTGTTCTATGAGAAACACTTTCACATAATAACGAAGCATGGAGGTTTTAACAAGAGTGATGGGGTTTACAGTGTTCTTTGGTCCATTTTGACAAGTCAGACTACGTTAATTTAAATTCAAGGTTGAGTTTGCTGGAGCTACCTCTTCTTGCTCTAATCCCAACTGCAGCATATTTACAAGCTTTGTGTATCAGTAATTTATTAGCATCATCTAAAAGAGAGCTGCAAAGAAACTAGTTCAGTATTACTCAGCATCCAGTTTTTGTGCTATTTTGGCAGTGCTACTACTGCACTTTTTCAATCCTATGGTCTACAAACAGTTTATAGACCAACCACCAACATCCTCCCCACTCAGAAGTAACTTTAACAAAAGCCTCCCCACAGTTTTAAACCAGCACTTACACTCTGTTCACTTCAAGATGCTTCTATATAATCTGCCTGATTAAGCCTTTCTTCTGCTCAGATTTGAATGTTGTATTTAATTATGTCTAAGTGTATACATATTCCTCCAGAGCCAAATCCAATAGCTCTTTAAACCTGAGCCAGATTTTTTGTGTACCTCTTCCTAACAAAGAGGTACCAATTTATTCCATTACTCAAATTTCTCATTTCATCTCATTAGACTATTACAAAGTTGGCTTCATTTAGCTGAGAAACCTCCCCCACATACTGGCACTGCTATTTACATGTATGTATTTCAAGAGCAGATAAAGGAATCAACCCAAGTGGAGCCTACATGCCATTATTCAACTTCAGAAATTATACGGCATTAAAAAAATCATTATGTACTGCATTAGGGTACAGACAGGTCAGACTTCATTCCTTCAGAGGACAGTTTCTAGAGAGGTTTAAGAGATTTGTTTAAAACCTCAGTTACAGTTCTCCAAAATAATGAAATCTTTAAAACTGCTCAGTTAGAAGTCAATTCCTTTTCTTCCTGAATTTCCATACTACATTAAAAACAGGCACTGTCCTCAACTACAGCTTTTTATTTGTGCTAATAGAGAATACAATTGGAATCTATTCAAAAGCAGATAGAGTGCTATTTTTTCCACTCAAAGAACTGTTTTTAGAAGTTTTACTACATAAACAGTCATCTTACTCCTGCAAAGCTTTTTCCACTACAAGTTCCAAAATACTTGCCATCCCTTAGATGCATGCTCTCCACAGCTATTTCATTCTGCAATAGGCACTGCAAGTCTCTCCGTTGGGTACCACCAACCCCATCCTGCATCAAAACCTAAGGAACTCATGCTACATTGCAGAACAGGACAGAGACCAAATTGACTGCAGGTCTAACAAACAGCAAATAATCTCACAGCACAAACTGTGAAACTTCAAGATGTTGTCATGGATTTCACCACAACATGCAAGCCAGCAGGACTGAGCAAGGGAACGGAACTTTGACAACACTCCTTGCTCAACAGTTGGCTTCAATGCAACACTAAAATCAGTTTATGGACTTTGTAACTTAGCGGTTCCATAGCTGAGGGAGACAAAAAAGGAAAATATGGGTTCAATTTGCAGACAGCATATCCACAATAGCAGCAAGAAGTGTGTAAGTATTCTGGTATGGCTTTCAAGCCAGACGGAAATGGTATACTAGTGAAAGAACAAAAATAACTAACTCTAAATTTAAGAACAAAGGGTTTTCTTTTCTTACCTGTATTCAGCCCCCCATCCTTTAACAAAGCTCATTCTTATGGTACACATTCTAGTAAGCTGATAAACTGCTTCAAAGCCCTGATTCACAGATTGAGCCAGAAGAGCAGCAAATTCTTGGTTATTAAAGATTTTTAGATTGCATCCTATGAAGAGTCAAAAAGGTACAGTTAGTGAATACATTTGTGTTTGCTACACAGAAGACTGAATCAATGAAGAAATTACAAAAAAGTAACGCAAATGTCCTTCAGTGAATAACTCCACTGGGTACTTTCACACGAGACTTTTGGTAGGCTACTAACCTGGTGGAATTTTGCACACAGTTGCAGGATGCCAGCCGTATCTTTGATTACAGTTGGGGCTCTGAACGAAGATCGCGCTATCACTCAGGCACTCGGCAAAAACTTCTCCGCCAATGTAATACAGACGCACTCCCCTCCCTGTAGCAAAATCCAAAGGAACTCTAGTTATGACACTAGCAGATTAGGGAAAAAGGGAGTTTATTTTTCAGAGAAGGCCAAGGTTTTTCTTTACAACAAAAACAGAAATCAATTATCTACAGAACCTCACTGCTGTGCTAACAGCTGTAGCAGGAGCAGAACACAATTAAGTTGCACTTTTCTCCCACGAATGCACAATATATGAAGGAGAAGCAGAATTATTTTTGGTCAAAAGTGAAAGAGAATTTTCCAGCCAAATAATGGCTTGTAACGAAATCCAAGCTCAGAAGCAGTGTTCATTAAAACAGAATTAAAACTTGTGCTAATATTAAAGCATTGTATGTGAAGCAGTACAGGCCACTATGGTCAAAAGAGAAAACACAAGATCACCACTGCAATACTCTTGCTTACATGCACCCACAGTTTCACAACCTACTGCATACACCCCCATACAAAAACGGTATGATTTCATTTAGCCCTATTACAAAAAAAAAAAACCCTGAGAAAAAACCCCTAGTTGCCCACTTTTAAATTGTTATTTTGTTCTGTCCCTCTGAGTGGAAAAAAATCTGCGTGGTTTATTTCTAGCAGAAAGTAAATAATGTGCAATTGATCTCCCAGAGAGAACTATTTATAATTAACAGACCCTTTATAGCCCGTAGTTTCCATTTGCCTTTTTTGTTAAAACAATTTTTCAAACAAAATGTGAGCTCCTCTATCAAAGAGTGAGGGCTCATGAGATTCTTGCTTTTCACCATCATTGATCATTTTGACCAGTCAGCACAGGCACAGCCTGCATTTCTGCACATGTAAAATTTTATTAAGATGAGCATTTGGATTTGGCATTTGAACTTGGCATAAAAGGTTCAGTTCTACTGAAGAGGTTGAAATTTTACTGAAAGTAAAAACAACAACAACAACAAAATCTCATAAGTGTTGCTAATGAAAGTATCCAGAAAAAAAAAAAGAATGAAGGTAGTTTACTGAAGAACCCAAAGTCAAGACACTGTGTTGTGGAAAACAACATTCTTGATTAACTGTTACAAAGAAAATCTTAATCATGTCAAAACAATGTGCTCTCAACAATAGTTTTTTCTCAATAGCAGCTTTTCCCATTTGAGAAAAGAATTCAGAATTTCATCCTGTCAGTGTCCATTCTGCATTATATAAACTACAATAAACTAAGCAACATGTTAATATTTTGTAATTAAAGCTTTAATTTCAATTCTGAATATAAATGCTGCCCAGGGCAGAGCAGCCCATTGAGGAGCCTGGGACCCAAGAATCTGCCCCCCAGGATGCTTTGGTGCATCATCATTTTCCAGAAGGCAAGAACAGCAACGTGAGCAA
>NW_008240031.1:1754326-1777257 GCF_000691975.1 Corvus brachyrhynchos | reverse complement strand
CCTGTGCTGCTCTCAGGGTGGCAGCTGTGTGACTGCTGCTGCCACCAGCTTAGGGGCTACTGAGTGAGGAAAGGCAGCTCCTTTCAGCTCCAGACATCACTACATCTCTTCCCAATTTAAACTGGCTTCAGTGGCAGAGGATGCCACATTTCTCCCTAATTTCAGAAGCAGTGACTCTGTCTTTCCACTTCTGTTCTCAGCCAGAGAGACCAAACTATCCTTGACAAGCCCTGAGATACAATATAAGGCTGATGGCTGGCTGCACAAGGGTGAAAGGAACCCAACACACATCCTACCTGGATCACTCCAGATAATTTAACCAACAAAATGAAATTAAATAGTTAAAAGATCAGAGATCTTTACCTATATGTCGCCTTGTCATTTCCACTGTAGCATTTCTGTTTACATTGGAAAGCAGACCTAGACAAAATCGTTCTGAATTTGATGGATCTGTAAAGCCATCTACAGTCAGGGAAGGCTGAGATGCATGGAAGGTTTCTCCCACTCTTTGATTCAATTCATAATATGCTATTGAACACCAAAACGCAGGCTCCGAGTAAGTAACTGGTTGCAAGTCTAAAAAAAAAATTTTAAAAACCAAGCTTAACACAGATTTTGAGGCTGAATGTAGATCGATCTACCCTGCTATTTGTCTCTCCCAGAAATGAAAGCAGTAGTCTCCTCAAACTACTTAAACTATATTTTGCTTGCTGTCCTTTTTACCTACTTCAGTAAACAGAATGGAATTCAATCTTCCACACAAAGGAAGGAGGAGGGGAAGAAGGGGTGATCTAATCTGACCACAGCTCATTTAGTTCAGTACTTGCATTTTGCTCGGCAAAATGATTAAGCTAATGGTGCTCTGAGCGCCAGACGTTGAGACATTCCTGTTGCATTTTCTATAGCTTGCAAACATTCTGGCAGCATTAAAGATTAAACTATCAAACACTGAACAACAAAAAGGGGAAAAAAAAAATGAAAATCACATTCTTTTGTATTACACTATCTCTTTAGATAAAGGTACTTCTAAGATATTTCATTGTCCCCTGCTGGAGTGCAGTATCTTCCCAGTGTATCTCCAGTCTTTTCTTCACTGCTTCCCCTTTTTACCTACCCTAATTACTTACTCAGCGTTCTGAACAGCATTTTCCTGTCACATCCTGTCACCATTCCTTAAACAAACCCATGGCAATCTGATCTTCCTGAGGCACTTACACAGACACACAGCAATGGCACCGGATCAAAGCAGGTGGGCTACTAATGTGGGAGCAACAACTGTGTTGTGGTTATAGGTGAAACAGTACATGAGAAGAGCAGCAGAGCACACACACAAGGGAGACAGCAAGTCTAGCCAGCATTATGGACAGGCAAACATCCTTTAAGCTATTTATTTTATAAATGCAATTCTTGCACACACAAAAATATCACCCCTTCTCTTTGCTAGGAGCTCAACAGGTACAGAAACACAGTAATTGTTAACAAGTGATTAACCCAGCCCCATCATACTTAACATCAGGAAGCCAACCCAACAGTCACCTCTTAATATAGCCCTTAATTTCTTACAGTGCATTTTCACTTTTAAAGTAATTACATACATAATGAAGTGTCACCACACATAGAGAAATAATTGTAAGTATTTCCAGCTTACCCAGGCTATGATTAACTGGAGAGAGAGTACTAGGAGACAGCTCTGCCGGAGATCCTGTTGAAGCAAGACAGACAGGTTTCAGAGCAAATGGTTTTCATTATTTCAGATCAGTAGGCATAACCATTATCTAAATCAGGTTTACATTTAAGTTTTTCAGAGTAAGAAACCTCAGTTTTCTGGAATATCACACACTTACTCTGAATTAGGATTTCATTCAATTTTCCAGACTTCTGAGAACCCACCCCTCCTCATAAAGACTCAATTAACTTAGCATTGTATTTGGTAGAACTCTCACTTCGTGCACACTCTTTAACATTATTTATGCACTTATCCAGTGAGAAGGTAGTGTCTTCCCAAATTCAGTGAAAAAGCAGGTAAGAAAGAGAGGATGAGAGAAGACATATCTGTTCTCAAAGGAGAAAGTTTATCTTGAGAAAGACCTTCCAGTATCTGAAGGGAGCCTTCAAGAAAGTTGGAAAGGGACTGTTTACAAGAGTAGGTGGTGACAGGACAAGAGGGAAAGGCTTCAAACTGAAAGAGGAGAAATTTAGATTAGATATTGGGAAAAAAAATCTTTATGCTGAGGATGGTGAGGCCCTGGTACAGGTTTCCCAGAGAAGCTGTGGCTGCCCCATACCTGGAAGTGTCCAAGGCCAGGCTGGACAGGGCTTGGAGCAACATGGGGTAGTGCAAGGTGTCCCTGGTGGAAAGAGAGGGTCTCTAAGGTACCTTTTATCCCAAACCATTCTGTAATTTACGATTCTATGATCTCCAGAAAAGAGCAAGCTAGATTTCCTCATTTGAGGAAATAATTCTTTCCCAGAAGGAGGATTAAAAACTCAGAAAAACATGAACCCTACAATACAATTTGCATACAAAGCAGCAAAATACAGACTTTCACAGAAACATTCCTACAGTGACTGCTGATGTCAGGCTGTTTTAATTAAGGTATTTATTGTCACGTAAGTGGGAAAATATTCCAGTTCTTACAGAAACTGGTGCAGCTGATTCCAACTTACTGAAAATGGTTGCTAACATTAGCTAACCAAGCACACTCATGTCTGCCAACACTCAGCAGGAGGTTCTTACCCAGCACATTAACTGTGCTTTGTCCAAGTCTAAGGTCAACCACATTATCTAGAAACTCTTACATACAAAGGCACAAATGCTGCTACTTTTGCCATAGAACCTTCCATGCAAGAATTAATGGCAGAAGTGGTAAGTTTGTCAATTAGAGACAGGTTCTCAGAACACAGATTGTCTGTAACTTGTTTAGGCCAACAGACATTTTGCTTCAATGAACCTGTTTACTGGGGAATGGTTGAAAACAATTAGCTATTAAAATCTATTTTAAGGCTTTCTGGTGAAGTCTTAATTAGACTTGTATACTTCTGTTACGAAACAAATGTAATACACTTAATATGTCACAGAATGTTTTAAAAGCATTTCTCTGGCAAAAAATTGTTTTGTTCATTAAGGACTGAAAGGGGTATTTTAAGCAGAAAACACCAGGTTTTACAGAGGAAAACTGTGACCATCTTTTGGGCTGAATTCATGCCCCTATGCAGAGGAATCACAGCTAGTAATCCAAAGCCTGGAAAGTAATGAAAAATAAATGTTACCTGTATCCATGCTTTGGTTCAGCTGCTGGTCACTTGTTTCTCCATCTTCACTGATATATCCTGGAGGAGGTGTTTCTATTAAAAAAAGAAAAATCCACCGATTTGTAGAATGACTGGGAAAACTTCTGTAAGATTTAACTCTTGCGCATTTTGCCATCACATCTTCATGAGCTCTGTAACACCTGAACACTGAATCAGAATGTCATTTTGCTGTCTCTTTTTTCTTCAAGTAGGACTTCAAACACATTACCTGCCTTGTTGGTATGTAAAATGTATCTTCACTTGTATGTCACTCAACTGCTCAAATGTGTTATATAATTACCAGAATCCTTGTTTGTTCCATTTAAGACAAGATACTGTCACTACAATGAGTAATAATTTTGCAATTGTGATCAACAGCTTTCATATTTAGTATTTAGTAGAATTACAAATCAAGAAAACCATCCGGTGACTTCCACAAAAAAATGTGAGCTGTCTTTATGTAGGATAACCATCAGATCAGATACCCTCCCACACTTTATTGAAGTTGTTAAATTTAAAGGTTATTTTTCAGTTCAGTCCCCAAACATGTATTTCTTCAATACCCAACTGCTGATTTGACTCATTTGTAACTATATTAATTTAGAACATTGCACAAGTTCTATTATTACTACTACTAATACTTCTAAACTCTATTAAAACTACCATTAATTCTTTTAACTAGCTTTCTTTAAAGACAGAATTTCACAGACTGAAGTAAACTCAGTACCAACTTTGAAGTGTTCTGATACCAGAAACTGTGTCTAATTCCTCAGAAATATCTTCAAAACCCAGGAGAGTATGTATGTACATCTTCTCCATTCAAAATGTTCTTTGTAATCCAGATAACGAGTTAACCAACTGCCTTTCAGGAAATAATTTTCTTTGAACTGGGAAAATGTCTTTTCCTACATATTAAAGGCAGAACCTGCATTTCTTTAGTGAAAGTGTTTGAAGCTAACTATCTCTACAATCACTTTAGAATTGTCCCTGAAACTTCCAGGGATTAAACACCTTTAATTACATTATTACCAAACAGCAGAAATTTAAAGATAAAGCCTTTTTGCTTAAGAAATAAAATAAAATTATAACAAACATCATGTCTGAGATGTACTGCAATATCATGAGATCAGAAGGAAATTAGTGAGAGGAAACTAGATTAAGGCAGTTGATTAAATTAAAATGAACTGAGAGAATTTTATCTTTGATTCATCCTGTGTGCTAAATATAGATGTGACAAAATTCAAGTGAGAATTTAAAAGGACAATTAAGGGAAATCTTCACTAGTACGAAATACGATAACAAAAATCATACCCATTTTGAAGATTTTTACAGCATTCATTGTGATAAAAGGGACTCCACCCTTCTCCAAATCATTTGCTATAGTTAAGCCCACAGCTGTGGCAAAAAGTCAATACACATTTCCAATCCAGCCCATGACTCCTGTTTCCAGCTGCTAATCTAGGCTCTTTGGCACGGATTATTTTCCTTGTCTAGCCTCTGCCTGAGCAGGGAAGATTTACTCCACCTAGTACTATTAATAGTTTAGGGTCAGAGGTTGAGCACCACACAGCTGGAAATGAACACTCAGGTAGGGTACTAAGAATCTGTAGTAGAGCCTGAGCACTGCCAGAAGCGTGGACGATGCAGCTCAGCCCATCCAGAACCTGAACTGGAACATGCAGCTCCCAAAGGCCATCCTGCACCTTTCATGATCACCAAGCTCTCTTGCAGATCAGGTACTGAGACAGGACTGGGGTGCAAATACCAGATGTGAGCCTGCCCTACAGCTAAAGAAAATGGTTCTCTGAAGAAGGCTGTCAAGGAAATAAGGCTTATCAGAGCCCAGCCAAGTGTTCCGGATTAAGTCAGCAAGGTCAAATAAAGTAAGATACCACGATAGGAGCAAAAGGAGGGTGTCAGTGACAAAGAGAAGGAGGTGTAGTTACCTGTGATGCCTTCTCCTGGTCTTAAAATCAGGAGTCAAACACAGTTAGAAGGGGAAAAGGGATTTTACCTTGGTATTTATTTTAAGGATCCTTAGGTGCACTATGTCCAGGTCAAATGCACATCCCCAAAAGATCTGGTATAACGCTATAGGTCTTACTAATTAGCATATCTATCAAAAATTCCCCAATGAGAAGCTTGAATGAGCCCCCCCCCCCCCCCGGAACCTTACCCCTGGCGGGTTCTTCTTAGTTTACAGCATGTGCTCTGGAGAGGACCTTGGGGTCTGGGGCACACTAACCCCTACCTACAAAGCCTCTAAAGTGTTTAGTCTCTCAGCTTGACAAACAAGTCCAAGAATGTAGGCAAAAAGCACTAGGAATACAGAAGCTGTAAAAAGGTATAACAGGGGTATAAAAGAAAAGGCAAAAATCTTCATGGCATCACCTGCATAAACATGTGAAGATCATGTGAATTCCTACAATCACCCTGAGCAAACTTCCTGGAAATAACTACTTTAGCTCATTTCCATAGCACTGGATTTGCGAAAGGTGGCTTTCCAGTAAGTTGTTTGCAATTGTTATCAAAACCCTTCAGTTTCAGTCAAAAAAGTACACACAAGAAATCAACACCAACTTCTAGCACTTTAAATTGCTCTATAAAGGTGGCAACACATGTGGCCAAAATTAAACAGAAAGGTCTAATTAATTGATTGTCTAATGCCATTTCAATTCTTGGATATATTTAAAGAAAACACAAGCAACATTCTGCTTAACACCTGTAGGTACAATTTTTACATTGCACATATTTGAGTTCTGGGGCAGTCATCTCATTCTTTCAGAGATTCCAGATGTGAATTTTCAGCTTATTTGTAACATGAATGAATGTATTAAACATTTATGAGCAAACTTCAGCTTTACTTGGTTTTACACTCCAGGCAACTTCCTGAAGAGATACGAACAGGAAGCTGGGGCAGGAAACAAAGGTCACTGATTTTATGTTTCAATGAGGGTTAACAAGGTTTTGGGTGCAGCAGATTAGCATTGGTGTTTGTTCTGGGGTGGAAAAAGGGCCAAAGAGGGGGAGGAGAAATTCTTTAATAGTTCAATATTGTTAGGTTGTTCTTTCATACCAAAAAGACAAAACTGTATGCACACAATAGTAACAAAAAGCTAAAGCAGACCATTACTGATGTGAACTACAGATCAAGACACTTTTTAAGTCACTGCTTTGCAACTTAAAGGTTTTCTCCACATATTACATATGATGAGATCGAGCATCAGTTAATTACTCAACCTGCAATGCACAGCATTTGGCAACCCCTGTATGTTTGTGGAAGAGGCTTAAAGCATAAGGTGAAGATCTACTTTGCACTTATTAGCATTCTGAATCTTAAATAAGCTAATGAAACCAAGTAAGCTATTGTGAAATGACAGCAATATGGTTTCACACAGGATCATGTTCTGCAAACAACAGTGTTTAGGTATTTCCATTGGAATTAATACACAAAATCAACTAAATCTAATTTACTGGTGTGTATTTCAGTTAATTTGATCACTTACAAGGATGAAATGACCATCTTTGTTCCAGTGGCACAACGTGAGAACACACTGTCTACAGGCTGTGGGAGTTCAGAAAATACCTGGTATGTAATTGCTCTGTGGTTCAATCCCAGCTGGAAAGTTAGTGTTCTCAGGAATGGAATGAGTATAGTCATCCAGAGGCGGCAGCTCCGTTAGGATCTCAGTGTGGCGCGGCACAAGCACAGGAGGCAAGACTGGAAAAGTAAAATTCAAAAAAGCACTGGTAGTCAAAATACACTACTCTGTGAGCTAAAGGGAAGAAAACAAATCTAAAAGACCTAACAGTTTCGTCAGATGTTTTGACATTTTCTGGAACTCAGCACTGCTAATACTACATTTGCACAGTTAGTTACTGGAAGAGATGGGATTCCTGAGGTGCCTTAAGTAATACTATTCCACATTAGCAAAGGTAAATCAACTTTTTTGTCCTATTCAGTCTGAAATGCACCTGGCCAGCTGGAAACTGCTAGCAGTCTTGGAAGTGTTTATATAAACAAATCTGTAAGAATTTTTCAGTAACTTTACTATTAAAAACTTTCAGGGATATGATCTCAAAACTGTATCTCTAAGAATCTTGCACTTCTATCAAGAGGACCTTTCTCTTATTTTTCATTTAAAACACTATGCTGAACAAGCACACACAGATGCTGCAACAGAAAGTCGGAAGCAGTCCTCCTACCTGGTGTCTCCACTCTCTGGTAGTGGTAAGGGTTTACACATACTTCATCCTTTTTAAGATTAAAAGCATATTCACAGTTTTCAATTGCCTTAAGTTCATGGTGGCTGTGGAGGTCTGGCCAGCGCCACAGGCGGCAGTAAATGACATGTGGCAATCCCTTGCGGTGAGACACCTGCAGACGGCCATCGAGAGATCTGCAGGGGAAAGATGTTGAGAAGCGTTTACAGACTGCGTGCCGCCTCGGTCACTCGAGCAACAGAGCACACACACGGCTAGTTCATTTTTAGAATTCAGTGCATTGACTCTGCTAGTGACATTTACACTCTAGTTAAAAGGCTTCAAATGCAATGAAAATGATAGTATCAAGCAATGACAACTTATTTTTGAGCTGCTCCAATTATTGCCAGTGAATTTAGAGTTCATTAAAAGCCACTTACATCCAACCAAGTATTTAGAATGATTGCTTCATATACTTTTTTTTAAATGCAGAAGACAGTTGTTAAAAATAAAATCACACACTTAATGGACCCTTCCACTGCTAAAGGCACCTCAAGGCTTTGCTGTGGCATGGATGCTTTATGGTTTTAAGCATAAGAATTCCCACAGGACTGCAAATAAGCCTATAAGCAGTCAGCTGCCCAAGTGATCCACATGGCAGTATAACGGTAATGCAAAAAAACATGAATGCACATCTTGTAAGGGCTGTACAGTTTATCTTCTTCACTTCATCTGCCTTGCTACCAGCTGAAAACGTTTTGCTAGTTTTAAGACAGACTGCATATGCTTACACAAATGCAGATGTTTATGATTGTTATGGGATGGGAGACAAACCTCAATACACAAATCAAGTAATGTGACATGAAAAAATAAAGACCCTGTTTAGAATTTGCCCACCATTAACTACTAAAGAATTTACAAACAATTCATTAGTAGCTCGTATCTGAGCCAATTAGCAAGATTTAACAGAAAGCTTGTGGCATACAAAGCAGTTTAAACACTTTGTAAGATTAGGTCTAAAGAATTACGTTTTCCAACTTTGTTAATATTAATACCAAATCATGTTAGAGCTTGCATTTAACAAGTCTTCCCATTCTTTCAATAGCACTGGCATGAAAAAGGAGTAATTGTAGAATTAAGAGTTTCATTGGTCAAAACATCAGCTGTGAACACACTGATTCCTACATTGGCAAGGAAATACTTCAAAATGCTGCACCATGAGAGGCCTAGGAATCATTTTAGTCTATTTTACAGCTAAAGCATCCCATTACAGACCCTCCAAAGCCAATCCCTCCCACAAGATTTTTATGATGCGAGAGAGGGCAGAATATTCACCTGGTTTGTTCAGAGAAGCTGTAAAGGCCTGTTGTATCCCACTGATCTATCGTGTTTGGTGTACTCAGTCCCCAAATTTCAGAGCAAGTGCTGTGCATAAATTGAAAACAAAAACAAAAAATTGATATGAATATGGAACATGGTTATTCAAAACACCATGATGTCAAACATGGAAAAATGTACAGAATACTTCCTTTCACATAGAAGATAGAGCACTGTTAGACTGGCATTTAAACTGACATCTCATGCTATATTTTCTATATGAAGGAGGCTATCAAAATGGAACAAGTGATTCAAGGTAAATGATAAATGTTTTTAAAGGTGAACAAGTTCTCCGGTTTTAAATAATTGATACAGTTGCAATGTTCCTTAAAACACGCAAAACTTCCTCAGCCTAGTTCTTTATAAAATTCAATTTTAAAAGGTAGTTTCTGGGTTGTTTTTTTCTTCTTTTTTTTTTTTCTTTTTTTTTTTTTTTTTTGTTTTTGTTTGTTTCTAAACATAAACTGCCCTAAGACTTGAAACAAAGGCCATGTGTATCCAAAACGGAACATCACAATCTAAAGTTCAAGTACCACCACTTCAGCATTAATCTCATTTTCCATTCACGCACTAATTTGTTGCTATTCCAAAAAACAAAAAATTCAGACACTGAAGAAGTCACATTATAGGTGATACTTCACTGTTTTCTGTACTCTCCTTGATTAAACAGCTAAATATTCTTTCACACAGTATATGAAACATAGAACGTTTAACACAGTTTTACAGTGTAGTACTTTGAGATTCAACTACAGAGTAACAATTTTAATTGCTAAATCAAGCAGGAGAAAAGGAAAGACAACTGTGTCTTTACCAAACTGGTTCAAGGAGAAGATCACGACAACAAAGATAAAGGAATAGTCAGTCATAGACACAAACTAAAGCAGAGGAACATTTAAACAAAGCAAGAAAACAACATAGGATTGTAAAGAGGCAGCAGACTTTCAGAGGCATAAATGAAGCTCAGTTCTATAACATACTTGCTCAGTGACCACTGAAAACAGACAGTTTATTTTATAGAAGTAACATACAACTAAACCTCACACCTCAGAAATGAAGAGAATTTGATTCACAAGAAACTTGAATCTCTGCTTCCTAATTATGCAGCCTGAAGCTTGGCTGGCTGCTACATTACCTTTAAAATTAACAGGCTTGAAAAATTTGCAAAAGGAAGAGCCCAAGATCACCAAACTTCTGATTTTAAATATAAGTGCTATGACTGAAATCTAAATTACCAAGTTTAGCCAATACACTCAAGTTTGGATTGAGTGCTTCAGAAAAGAAAAGTGAGGTTGGTGTTTTTATTTCTCTTCATTACACAGGGAAAATTCATTAGCATTGCAAAACAAAAGAGCAGACAGCACAGCACTGGACTTTAAACCACTTTCAGGGCTGACAACCACCTCAACTCCACAGTGAGTTCTAATAAAACCGAAGTGTTGGCTACTGGTGAAGGGAATGAATGCATCTTGCTCCATTCTTGCCTCTACCACACACCTCATTTCTAATGCCATCCCAGGGAGGCTGAAATGTCCATGCCAATGAGAAGTAACCCAAATCAATAAACTGACTATTGACCGAACAAATACGGCTGAAAATACATGTCTTGAGTTACTTTTCAGGCAGATCTCTTCTATTCACTGTAGTTATACGAGCACTACAAAGGAGAAGTGAGAATGTAATTGTGGGTGGCAATGGCCTGCATTTATCACAAATAAATATGTTAAATAAAATGCAGCCTTTTGATATTTTACTGATTATAGACACAAGTAAAATAGTAAAATCTTGTACTAGATGACTTTGCTTAGTAGAGAGCAGCAGAGAGCCAGAGATGAAGGCCCATTCTCTGGCATAGATCCAGCTCTTCACAAAAGCCAACCATCCTGAACAAGTTGCATCCATGTCGGACACAAGCAGCATCACAGCTCTCCAGAACGAGTGGACAAAGAGGGATCCTGCCCATAGCTGCATCAGCAGAGCCTGTAGCCTCTCTTTTCCACGTTCCTAAGATGTTGAAAGAACAGTGGGCCACCAGAAGCTTTGCAAGGATTGAAGTAGTTGCCCTGAAGACACACGGGCAGCCTGTGGGACACCAGGGAGCATCTCTGCACTGTACTGTGTCCTTAAATATGCATCACTACTGCTGGTAAGACAGATCATCCTGTACATGCAATTAGAAGAACAATCAGCAGACACAAAGCCTGCTGCTGCATATTAATTGACATAGTGAGCTCTGACAGCTCGCTACCTTTGAGCAATGGATCTTTCATACAAAGCAGTGCTCCAAAGCTGACACTGTCACACAGATTACATGTTCCCAAAACTGTGGGGTGCATCACTGGTGTAAGCATGACAGGCCATGCATTTGGTTCACAAGGCTTTTAAGACAGCACATGCAGAAGTAAAATTGACAAAACACAACGAACAGGAACAGTATTTTATATTGCTAACCTCTTCTCTCTATAAATATTCAAACTATCAAAGCTGACAGCATATTCCACAACCTACAGAAAGACAAACAGTATCATGAAGCAGACTGTGTGACAGAGCCACAGCTTGGAATGAAGCTCGAAACACCATGGAGGAAGGACAGGCCAGGAGGCACAGAAAAGTGATCAGTTAGAGCAGCAAAACTGCTCCAATAGTCATTGGTTTACACGACATGTTATCTTCTGGGACGCGTATCTGCTTAGAGCTGGGATTAGTATCAGTGTTTTACTGGCTCATCTACACTAGGACTATACTTAAACTCCAATAATGCACAATCAAACACAGAAGAGCCTGCAGGAAATCATTTTATATGATCAATCAAGTCGGCTCAACAAAGCTTTTACTGTTTGCTGAAAGAAATATCCAAAGAAATAAAGAGGTTTCTCCACTTCCCGCTGACATAAAAGATCCATTGCCTACAAGGTGCAAGAACATCCCCTCACCACGTCACCCAGGCAATAAATCAAGACACTTAATATTCACACACACGCGCACCAGATCAAAATAAAATTCCTCACAACCCTAAAAGCCATACTTCATACACAGTACTTCCATGAAAGGCCACAGTACTTTCATTCATACACAAGCCATTGCCTGACAGAGGCAATGTCTACTCATCCCTGAGAGGTAGCACTGGAAAGGTGATTGAATTCTGAAAGTTTTTTTAACCACCACTAAAACCATCTGAAAGTAGGACAGAGGTACAGATTTTTAGTAGTGCAGAATTACTGCCTCAAAATAAACAGAGATCACTCACTCCTAAATCTACCTTTCTGAAGCATCCAAAATCCCATCCAATGTGAACAGCCCTTTCCATGCCTTAGTCCCTAAAGATTTCAGGGGAATCAAGGACTAACATCTGTACTCTTAAGTCAAGCCTTGTCTGGAAGTATTTCCAGGCCCTGGAACATGATCATGTAGGCTAGAAAGCAGCTAGGACATTCCCCAGCATTAGGCCATGCCAATTACTGTTCTCCCACACAATTCCAGGTCTGTGAGCCGCACACCATCAGGACCCACTCACACTGGGCAGTTCAGATGCAGCTCCCCTGCTCTACTAGCTAAGGGTTGAAGAGTATGGTCAAGGCAGTTTTGAGCCAGTTGGACGTGGTGCCTGGAATGTTCCCAGGCACATCTAATTTATTAGGAGGGAGGCAGCCAAGACATATCACCATTTCACCTTCAGTAAGCACTCCAGCTGAAGCCTGGAAGCACACTTCAGGCTTTGTATTTTACCAGACAAGGGGGTTTGGTTTTGAACTCACTGTACACTATCACTGGTAAGCCATCATTGTTTTCAAAATACAATTTGGCTTCTGTGTCCAAGCTGTACCTAAATCTTTCCTGTGCAGACAATAAACTCCAAAACACAAGCTCAAAGCTAATGTATTTCCTCTCTCCTGAGTGGACACTTTCATTCCGAAGAGCATTTTCACTGCTGTTCTCAAAACAATTTGTTGACAGAGATGTCAACATCTGGTCAACAATACAAAAGCTAGTTTTTTATCTTTTCAACACTTTTCAACATTAGCTCAGAATAGCAGATCCCCATGTTCTGCGGCCTCTAGCATGCCCTGCTTGAACAGTAGATTGTTACTTTTGCAGATCCCACAAGTGAGTGAATTCATTAGAAGGGACTTCAGGGATATAAAGCACCAATTTGGCTCAGTGTCCCAGATGATTTGGAGGTCTAACAAGAGAAAACTATTTCCTAGAGAAAGGAGAAATGCTGAAAATAAACCTGGAAGGAGTAAGAACTATTCTTTGAGACCCAGGTACTTTTAGGGAAAAGTCCAAATCTAGCAGGTATCTGGTTAAGCTGCTACACACTAAACCTGGGACAACGGGGGTTTGGGACTGATCAGGGCACTGATGTGGTGAAGAAAGGATCAGACAAGGTAATACATGGTGGAATCAAAGCTACTTCTGTCAGAGTCTTTCCCTGAAAGGAAAGGGCTGTAAGAGCTGGTGTTTCAACTTGACTTTTTATCTGCTTATAAGGAGCAGCATCTCAGATGATACTGTGCAATTCTGGCAAGAAGAATCTTTAATGTGGCTATCAGCATGCAACAGTACACAGTACGCCTTCACTTCTTCCATTTCATCATTTCCTTTAACAGGAAAATCTGAGTTCCAAAAAACCTGTACTCTGGGCAAGAAATTACCTACACAGCAATGAGCTGTAGCAATGCTTCACAATTTTCAGACAAAATGCCAAAACTGACTGTCTTTATTCAGTAAGACAGAAAAAACTGACATACACAAGAAAAATGTGGACACAGGAAAACCCCAACTATTAAAGATAACCTGAAAGTATTTGTATTGCCTTATCTGCATTACATGGATGATGTTCCCAGTCATTATTCCACTACCTTAGTGAAATAACATTTAACTGTAACTCTACTACAAAAACTGGACTATCAAATCCTGGTGCAAATACAGATAAATTATTGATCTGCCCATGAAAAATGAACATGGACAAACAGTTGGTGCTACACTCATGAGTAAGAAATAAAATTGTTTTAATGTAATGTATCTCTACCAGAGGAATAATATTCCTATCAAAATCCATACCAACAGCAAAAAAAAAAAACCCTACATGAATGAAATAGTTTAAAGAAACACACTGTAGTGATCTTCTTGAGTACAAAAATACACACAGACATCATATCAACAGAAACACGCCGCCCAAAAACAAGTTCTTGTATTTGATATGATTAGGTGGCAAAGGACACTGCAGGAGAAGGCTGAACAGGGTAAGATGACCTGTGACAGCACAACCTCATCTCAGTGAATACAGAAAGACATTTGCATCTTGGCTTGCGGCAGTAGTAACTCTAAACTAGAAACATCAGTAGCTAGAGATGTATATACACAGACCAATCCACAATCCCCTCACTGATGTCCAGATGCCAACTATTAAAGCCTTTTGGTACTCAGCATAGGCTGCTTAATTAGGATCAGTTTCTAAACGCAGTTAAACGCCAGATGTACTCATTTGCAGATCCAAGCAAGTATGTGCAAGTACTGTCCAGATATTCATGGCCACAGCATCAACAAGCTGGCATCTACACGTGGCACTGCACATCCTCCAAGACATCCCTGTGCTTTCCCCAAGTGCATTTGCAAAGTAGGAGATACAACCAGGGATAAAGGTGGTCAGTCTTGTCAATAATACTCATTTTTTCAGAGATGCTGTTTATGTGAGGCTATAGCTGAAAAACCAGAAGCCAGCAGAGCTTTAAACAGTATCCTGTGTGCACCAAAACTATTACACACTGTGCTTGGGCTGCAAGCAATTATTATTACCAATTTTTGCTGAGGAACAGAATCAACAAATAACTATCCTACCACTATTTACAGTGTTGGAAATGCTGTGTGCTCAAGGTACTTTTTGTACTAAATGAAGTGCTTTCAACAAGTAAAACATCAGATGAAAGTAGGCAGAACCACTTCAGAAACCCTATAAAGAAGTTGTTAAATATTGCCACAATTCATATATAACTGCAGTTATATATTTTTCTTCAAAGTCTTGCAAGGTGGAACAGCTCTAAAGGAGCTAGAAGGCACTGCATTCAGTCGACAGCCTCCTCTTCACCTGAAGTGGTAGCACTAGAAATATGACAAATAAAACCTGAAATGCAAATAGCATGGGGTAGTCAAAGCCCACATTATAAAGAAAACATTATAGAAATGGTCTTGGACATTTAATTTGCTTATTTGTGAAGTACTACACTGAGTCTCTAAGATCCTTCCTGAATCTCTCACATCTCTCAGAATCTGCAGCCACTAACAAGTCTGCCAAGTTCATGTTGAAGGCAGTCTTCTCCATTTGCCTTTCTCCTCCATCTTAATCATGAGCCTTTCTCCCCTGAATCTGATTTGTCTGCCCTTACATTTTCTGAGACATTTGTAGTGCTGGAGCTGTGGCTGACATGAAAAATAATTTCAGCAATCTGTGACAGTACTCCACTTATCTCTTTTAAAATGTGAGATGAGAATCAAAGTCAGTTTTCCAATTCTAGAATTCTCATGCAAAGTCTTCCCTATAGAAGTGAGCCTGACGCTGGTTTTCACTCTGTTTTTACTCAAAGACTAAACAAGAAAAAACACAACAACAGGAACATAAAAATGATCAGGTTTTCCCTTGAATCAGAGAAGTTACTTATACAAGCACGCAAGCACCTTTACACCAGCCTAACATTTACTACACTTAAAACTTTGACTGTTATTTTGTCAAGGAGGCAGAAAAGAGGCAGAAAATTTGCTTCAGGAGCTAAATCAAGCCATCCAAACTGGAGTTAGAGCAGTAAGAAATGGCCACTAGACTTATGGAATCCCATTTTCTCTTAACAAATGGGCAAATGCCAGTGCTGTAGCATTGTTCATGGCTGCTTCTGTAAAGTTGACCTGAGAAAACAGGTTGAAGTATGCAAACTCAAGATCTGTATCTTGTATACTGTTTTAAAAAAAAAAAATCCATCTTGCTATGTAAGATCTTCAATCCAAGACTTCAGAACAATACACTGAGCAGGAAACCAAAGCAGGAACACCACAACACTGAGTTAGCCTCCAATTTCTCACTGGTGTAGCTACACTGAAGCTGCACTCCTGCGAATACACTCCCATTACACTCCACTGACGCTATCTTTGAGAAAAGGACCAGTGAATTGATGTACAGAAGAACAGAATTCTCCCTCTCATACCAGTTATCTTCTTCCTGATGCAACTGAGATTCAAGAACAGCTAAGGAGATATATCAAGCCTTTGGAGGTAGTTCAGAGAGGGTCTCAAAGTCTCCAGTAATAGGAAAAACTGAATTGAATGGCTTAGGTGTAACAAAGATGAAACTAAGTCAGCAATTAAAAAAGTTCACTGGCTTACATACAGTATTGTATTCAGCACAGACAGTTCCTACCAAATCTGCCTGATCATGGTTTCCTTAATTCTGGGTTTCAAATGAAAATATGTGTAGCTGCTTTTATATTCGGATTTGATAGTCCTTTCTATACACTGACAATTAGCACTTTTTCCCTATTACAGCCTAAAATGCCAACAAACCAGAGGAGCAATGCTAACTGTATTACCTGTCTTTCCAAACAGCACCTCAGCTAGCTGTATAGCCTGAACAAACACACTCTAAAATGCAGTTTGATCGACCTAAGTGTCTCAACTACTGAAATGGATGTTGCTTATGTTTCTTTTCCCCATGCTGGGGGTGACAGGGGAAAGGTTACTTGCACTATGCTCACTTAGGAAAGACTAAAACAACCTGCAAAAAGGACATTATTGATAAGCTCCTTTAATGAGATCTCTACCATACTCCTCCTTCGAATCATTTTGCATCCCTGCAGAACTGATCAATGTTTTCACTTGCATCTCCAGCATCCCATCTTACAGTGACATAATGTCATCTGCTCACTAAGTGTACAGAACCAGGCATACACATTCATCAAATGGAATGACTCAAAGCTACAGCAGTTCATTCCTGTTTCATTATCTTGCAACAGAAAACGTAAAGATTCAGTATGAAATGTAATTCAGTATGAAATACTGATTTCTCTTCCAATCACCTGCTAGAGGGATGAGCTAGTAAGTTAACAAAAGTCAAATAAAAACCACAGGTATGAATTCTTCCTGAAAATTATTTACACTGCTCTGTGGTGGCACTCGACTTTAAGAGAAGCTGGACAAAGGTTCTTCCATTGAGACCATTCTGTGGTAGACCCTGGGGTAGAAAAGCAGACCCCCGAAAAAGTTCTGTTAAAGGGCAGTATTAGCAACCAGAGTAAATGAAAATTTACACATATTTACACATAACTATAGGTGGATAGGTAGTTTGCCACCAGAATCCCCCATTCTTCAAAGGGGAAACAGAGCCTGGCAAGTCTACGAAAAGGATATTAAGTAACGTCTTAAAAAGCCCTGGACTGAATATTCTTGCAGAACTGAAAGTATAGATTTCTCTCTCAGTATAAATTCAACAAAACAAGAGTAAAAGTGTGAGCTGGGCACTGAGCTCCTACAACTAGGAATGCTTCCTCAAGTGTCTCTAACCCCTCAGATTTACTTATTTAAGTAACTGGCCTTACACAGTTACTAAAAAAAAGAAAAAAAAAATTGTTTGCCTTCCGCCCCAGAATCCAAAAGCAGACCTTTATGCTTCAAGCAGAAGACAGAGATTACTTGCTGAAAACTGTAACTGCACCTTATTTCCCTGCCTCCCTCCACCCCACATACACATTCAGGACACACTACAGCCAAGAAAAAACATTTATGTATGTGCATATTTAGTGGAATATAAATCAGGAACCATTACACAACCTCTCACCTTTCAGAATGCTTTGACAAATAAAGTTTACATAGAATTTTATAAAGTATATTCAAAACCATTACATCAAATACAAAATGCAGCATCTGAACTGAGGAAAATGACTTAATAACCTTCCTCATAAATGGATGTATGCTAAAAAAATTAACACATCAAAATAGCCAGAAAAGCAGGAGGCACAGGATGCAATTAACCTCTCTAACACTGTGGGAAAAGAAAAAAGTCATTCAATGACTCCCATTTACTTCAGATTAAAACTTCAAGGATGTCCACAGGGGACACAAAAGTGGAACATGATGTACAAAAGATACTGTTAGAGCCCAGCATGTGAGCTGCCCAGTGTTTGTTTCAGGGCCAGTAGCTAGTTTTCTCTAGCTCTGCTGAGTGCCAGGCCAACAAGTGATCTTGATGAACACTCAAGGCTCCTGCTGCCTTTTCTAAAGGCACACTTCTTCCTGGTCACATATGCAACAAAGTGCCTACACAGGAAAAATACAGATATAAGGCTCTTCAAAGCACTTTATCATCCTCCCTTCTCCCAAATCCTGACATGCTAGCCCAGTGCTGTTAGACAGAATAAAGCAGCTGACAAAAATCACTGCTACCTTTATTTTTCTCTCAATGCTAGGAGATCCTGGAAGGATAGCACCTCAAAGTTCAAGAGCAATTTTCCCAGGATACCATGGAAACCAAGCAGAAGTAAAATATTTCTTTCTTTTTTCATTATCCATATGGTCTGTTCAAACGCAGATCTGATCAAGGAGTCTCTACCCGGCGTTCAAAGGCAGGTGGGGAGTAGAGCCTGAAAACTTCTAAATGGCAAGGTCAAGCAGCACAGAGGTGGTGTCAGGGCTCAGAAATAAAAGGTATGCAATGCAGCTCAGCCTTCTTCAAGACTCAGCAGGGACTTGGCCACAAGTCTTATGCTCAAAGACCAAGGATGTGGCGCATCCAAAAGCAGCCCACAGAAATCATGAGCTAACAGCTTTGCTGGGAAACTTGCCCTGCAGTTCCCTACTCTCCACCAAACACCACAGCTTTCAGCAGCTCAGCATCTCACAAACACTGAAGCAGTCTAACCGGAGGTAAGAAGAACCTAAGCACAGAAAAACTGCCCCCAATCACATATTCAAAAACAGCCATCAAAACTAATGACTCCTAGATGCCCTGTATCTAGTGAAGATGACAAGCGTGCAACAGCATTCACAATGGCAACTCCCTAAAGACTAACCAAGGGGTGGAGGGAACCCAACGAAAAAAGCAAAAACAACAACAATAAAGAAAAACCTATTACCGTGTGAATCCAACAAGCTCTGAGGACAGGGATGTTTATGCTTTAAGACGGCATTCTTGAAATGGTAACTTTGAATTCCTACACTGCTTTCGTTACACTGTTATATTCAATAAAGGTTTTCTAACTGCTGCAGTTTCTCATCTTTAGAAACTTAAACTACTCTATGATAATATCAGGCAGCGGGTTGAGATGACACTCAGTGCATTTTCACAGGTTAATGCTATTTCTTTACAGCTAATTCTTTACAGACCTGAAACTCAGAAATATCAAAGGACAAAGTACCTGTACATGAAGACCTATCCAAGACAATAGTGGCTGATATATTCACAACAAATTGGTTTGTTAACAGCAAGCAAATCTCACAGAAGATCATACTTTCAACAGACATTAAAAAATGACCTTTATCTCAAGTTCTCTAACCACTATTAGTCACAGTAGGGGTGGTGAAAGCTTCCCCCACAAGCTAACAGGTACAGCTATCAAGCAAGGGCCAAGTCAAGTAATTTTTCTCGAGTAGTCCGTCATCCTCCAAGAGGGTGAGTGGCTGATGCTACCACTTGCGTGGGCTGTTTTGCAACTGATGGACAGCTGAGAAAACATGAGATGTTTTGATTAACCTTCCCAAACTACTGTGTATTCGGGGTAGTGAGGGGGAGAGATTAGCTCTGCAAGATATTTCCCTTGTCCACAGTCCTCAAAAAGTACGTTAACTTGGCAAAAAGATTACTCCTAGAACAACAGTTACAGGATCTTTTAATACATTATTTCAAACTGAACTTTCCTCTGGACAACCCCTATGAATTACACACCCATCTTGAGAAACCCAAGAAGAAAAACAGAGGTTATATGTTATGAAGTGCTCAATGCAAGGAGGCCACCACAATCCCTGCTGCATTCCAAGCCATGCACACCTGGAAGACATCTGGTGAAGCAGAGAATACACTGACCTTGATCCACATCCCAAACAACAGACTGTCTTTAAGAAAACTTTAAGAAACACCAACTATTATATAGCTAAAGCATAAATGTTTCCTATAAGGAATTTTAAATGAACGCTTAGAGAACGCTTCCCCAAGCAACACACTATGGCAGAGAACCAAATGATACTTGTGACATCACTGTTTGCCAACAAAAATACAAAATTATGCCTGAAAATAACATCACCCACACTGACAATGCCCTTATTAAAGACAATTCACAGCTAGCAAGGAAGCCATAAAAAGCCTTGAAGAGTTGAATTGTTCAGATAGAAGCAAGCAGTATTTTATTTCTAAAATGCACTTTGCATCTTTGCTTAGATATTATATTACATTATATGCTTCTGATAAGGCAAAATCAAGAAAGTAATAGCAAAGGTGCCTAACTAGAGGTCTCTACTCTCCTCAGGCCCAGAAGAGAAGATGGGACCCCACAGCAGATACTATAACCAGAATACTGGAATATGCAGGAGACACCTCTAGAATAAGAATCGAAGCTACTTCCTGAGCTTTGCTGACTAGAGCTTAGGCAGAAAGGATGTGTTAACACCTTGGCCAAGTCCTGAAGTCTTCACCACCTTGCTAATGATCCACAACCCACAAAATGCATCTGAAGACTGTGCCCACAAGTCCTCTTGCCTTACATCCAATTGCTTAACAGGTAAAGCACCTTCCCAGGACATCCAACAGTTTCTTTTCCTCACTCCACCTACCAGAAGTCAGCCCTGATCTACCACCACCTGCCCTCTGCTGAGGTGCCAGTTGCTCTGCTCTCTCTCTCTCTCTCTGTCCTATGGCAGCCAAAAAGATGGGATTTTCAAAGGCTCAAAGAACATTAACATTGAACTTAACAACTACATGGATTTTTCTCTAAGGACAGCTGCTTAAATCCTTCTTGGAATCTCTGTGGTTGTTGGCCAAAACGATGAGGGGTTCCCAGAGGATCAAAAAACACATCAGCACTCAACTCCAGTAAAAGTGTCTTCCCATCAGTGAACAGAATTACAGAATTTTTTAAATGACTGCCATTAATACAGCTTGCACTAGGTAGAGCCCTCCTGCTTTCCTCCCACATTCATCTAATTGAGACATAACAGTGGACAGCAAAGCATTAATTTTTGGGTACTAACTCTGTTTAGACAAGGCATCAGACTGCAAGACAGGTACATGGGACAAACAGAACATTAGACATTCAAAATTAAAATGCAGAAGAACTGAAAAAGCATTTTTGTTATTAGTTTTGTGGAATTTATGGGTAGGGACACATTTGAATTCCTTTCCCTGGTATGGCTGTTGAATTTATATTCAAGTTCCCCTCACTGTAGCAGAAGGGGATATTTATGACATAAAGAGAGTAAAGAATTATCAATGAGCTTGGGTGACTGGACGCTGTGCTGCTGTAGGCTTATGCAAACACAGCAAGGTTCAGAAGCCACTCCTGAAAAATGTAGTTGGAGTCCATGAGATGAACATTTGAATAATCTATTAAAGAGACAAGACTTTTTCAGCCAAACACCTGAGTCAAAAACCATTTCAAACATGACTTGTGTCATAAAGCTGCAAGATTCCACATCAGATGGTATAAGCCTTTCTTCATGTTACCTTCAAAACTACAGCATGAGTTGAAATTATTTCAAGTATCAGAGGAACTCAACCTGAAGCCTTCCACAAAACTAAGGAAAACTAAAGACCAGTTCTGGGAGGTAACTCACTAATTTAACTAAACAGTAACTCTGAAATTCTGGCATTTAAGCAAAACTGAGTATGCTTCATTTGCACTGGGCTTTTCTCTATCCAGTACTCAAGAAAAGAACAAAGGAAGTACCCAAAAAAGGGGTCTGTTTACCTACAATTATGAGCAGAGATTCTAAGTGAAAATTTTCAACTCTTGTTCTAAAACTGGCTTGTACATTTTGTAATGGAAAGTGACAGTTTGGAGGATCTTTCCTGCACAAACGCTGAAGTCAGATTACTGTGCAGCGCTTGTTCAAGGGGATTTCCCCAACCTCATTGTTCTTCTGCCAATTTTAAAGCATATGCAGCGAGATGTGAAGTTACTACAGCTCCCGATTGTTCTCTTGTATCCTGCCAGTCAGCCTCAAACAATGCAGTGTGACAGAAGCCAAAGAAAGCTGTTCATGATGAGACTATGGCACTTCACACAGTAAATTTTAGAAGCTTTCCACCAATCAGCAGTGCAACTGAGTCAGTGGAAAAAAAAAAAAGCAAACGCCAAGCAGTAAACAAGACATGGGAAATTACTTTTATTAAATTAGCAGGTGTACATTACAAGCAGGATTAAATCAGTAGGGAGCCTATTAACAAGCTATTTGTGTTCAAAGCTGCAGCAGTAGAGGAACTCCAGTATCTTGTTTAGCCTATAAATTTTTCCTAGGCTAATAGCCTGAGCTACATATTTGGGAAGTTTTTCCTGTAAAATTGGGCGGGTTGTCATAAAACAGTCACACTAGTAAAAACAGCACTGAGGCGTTTTGTTACAGTACCAAGAAAATTAAAATGGCTGACTTCTACAGAAGAATATAATGAGGAGAGGAATCTTCATCAAACTGAATAGCTGGCCAGATACAAAGGCACAAGTTACCACAGCAAGCTATGGAATAGTTCAGCATTGACTGGGGCTGGGTAAAGACTAATTCCTTTATTGGAGAGAAAAAATAACAACTATTTACAAGATAATTTTGGGGACAGTATTGACAATAAAGCACAGTCAACGTATTTTTTTGGAGTGACTAACACATCGTCTTAATGACAGCACGACCTGACTGTCAAGATGCAGGTATTACTCTTCCTAGTCAGAGCTTTCTACCAGAACCTACTGTGCAGGTAAGTTGCTAAAGTAACACAAGTAGCCCCAGTATCAGTTGTTAACCTGATAATTAACTGCATATTTAAAAAAAAAAAAAAAAAAAAAAAAATAAAGCAACCTTTAACACCTCTTTTTTTTCAAGAC
>NW_008240031.1:1735300-1754082 GCF_000691975.1 Corvus brachyrhynchos | reverse complement strand
AAAAATCTCCATTTATAGACAGAGAAATGACAGCAAATTAAAAGCTTAGGTTACCTGGGAAAAAGCAGCAGAGCCAAGGCCAGAATCCACATTCCCCAATCCTTTATCCAGTGTTTCAGTTAGTATACAATATCATCCTCAAAATTCAACATTTTTTCCTCCTGACTCAAGAGACAAGTGCTTTTGAACTATACAGCCATTTTGCTACTGGCTAAGTATCTCACACATTTATATTTTTACACATTGACCTAGCTCAAATGACATGCCAATACTCTCTGCCTGGCACACCAACTCTAAATTATGTGGCTAAGTCACATGGCTTCCTGACTCACACGAGCTTAAAACTGGCAGCCCTAAGTATCTTTATTTAATACTCTAAGACTTCCTTTTTCAGGATGACATCACTGTAAGATGCTGTAACCTGAGCTATGTCTACACTAAAGCTTAACCTCAGCTATAGCAATTCAGTCCTCACCACTAGCCACAGCTGTGCCACAAAACAAGTTAACAGTTATGTTTTAGTATTTGTAATTAAACCTCACTCAATTACACTTGAACACAATTGCTAGTCTTAACACCCCCTGCCATGGGCAGGGACACCTTCCACTATCCCAGGTTGCTCCAAGCCCCTTCCAACCTGGCCTTGGGCACTTCCAGGGATCCAGGGGCAGCCCCAGCTGCTCTGGGCACCCTGTGCCAGGGCCTCCCCACCATCACAGATAGGAATTCCTTCCCAATACCCCATCTAACCCTGCCCTCTGGCACTGGGAAGCTATTCCCCCTTGCCCTGTCACTCCAGGCCCTTGTCCAAAGTCCCTCTCTTGGAGCCCATTTAAGGTACCTGAAGGGGTTCTAAGGCATCCCTGGAGAGAGACTATTCCAGTAGGAAGTGGCAGTAGAAGAAAACTAAGCTATTAGAGGGAAAAAAGCATTACCTTGTGCTCATATTAATCCTGTGTCCTTCTCTACACATGAAATATACCAACATCATGAATCAAATAGGAGAAAACTAACAAAATTAGCTTTTAGGCAAAAATGTGGAAATTATATTGAAAGGGTTAATAAAAGAAGGAGTAACATGGTTCAACACGGTAACATTACCAACATTGCCATATTAATTGCTAAACTCAAGTTTAGACATTAAGATTCAGGGAGACTTGAAGTCAAACCTCATGTGAATTTTTATTTCCCACTGTAGGTCCATGCAGCATCTAAAGGTGTTTTGCAGCCTACAGATTGAACATGTCATTTTACATAATTACGGCCAGTATCCTGTTGTCTATAAGCACATCCTTTAGTCTTTTACAGAGAACAATATTGAAGTGCCACCCTAATTATGGGACTGCAGAGTAGGGGCAGTTTGATCCTCCTGCTACACCTTTCCAATGAACACATCTGAAGTATTCACACCACCAGGTATCACAAGGAGGAGCACAAGATTATGAAGCTAATCTTTGCTAACCCTCCACAAAATCTCAGCTGTTTCTTGCCATACTTCCAGAAAAGATTTCTTTGGCTTTGTTCTGAAGAATTGTTTTTATTGAATTTCCAACAAGAGAAAAGCAGAGGGGGGTCTGCCTCATTCTCATGAGATGAGGGAGTCATGAGAAAAGGGAGTCAGTTTATCAACAAACAATTTACAAGCATGTTACTCCTGTAATCTCAGCAATGAAAAGGATACTTCAGTGAACTCTGATGCATTGTCTTAAATATCTATACGTATTTTTGAAAGCTTAAGATGTTCAACTATAGTTTTGATACATTTAGAGAACTAATTTACATCTAACTGAATGCATCCAGACTGAGAAACACACGGTTTGAGAACATTTTTAATATATTAAACTATGATCAAGAGTAAGTGTCCATCCCCAGCTTGAATACTGGATTACCCCAGCTCTGCTACAAACTATCGGACAGTGCCAAGTTTTGTTTCTGGGAAAACAGGCTTCACCTCTGTCTGGACTGCAATGTTATTTTAGGATCTACTATGCCAACCCAACTGCCTACTGCTGTCCTCTTCACTAACTCACTCATAGCTTAGCAGATGTTGGGAACTCTCCTAGAACAGTTCCCAGTGAAACTCTCCCTACTCTCCAGTTTGATTGCTGAAATCACCCATGTACAATGGCTTTAACCCGAGAATGAACAAAGGAGTACCTGTATTGCTGTCCTCTGAAGTAATCTATTTTGGGAAAAGATATTAAAGCCTGAAAACAATCTATTCTAGAAGCCACATCAGCTTGACAGCTCTGCTCTACTGGTGATCAAAAGCATTCCTAAAACTAGGTTACTGCATGCATCACTTTCCTGCCAAATATTCCCAAGAAATCCAAGAAAACATGCTAACTGCTAGAAGAGGAGTTTTTTTTCCAATAAGAACTGTGCTCTTTATACCCAAATTTACTTTTTACTCATTTATGTGAAGAAAAAGGCATCAAAAAGCTATAATTTTAAAAGATTTGTTTGTTTTCAAACAGCATTTACATGCCAGCTGTCCCATCTTTGAAAAGGGCATTTCTTTGCCCAGTGGACACTCTTGTGTAGAGACTGATATCAACACCTGTAAGTTCCACATATGGAGGCTCAGAGTAACTAACAGAGAGAGCCAACCTTCAGAAAACAATTCTAACAAATGCCATAAACCATGCCTAGGCTCCCTGTCTTACCCACAGTGCTAACTCACTGTAGGGAATGAGGAAAGGGCTGCAGGGCAGGCAATCAAAGGAATAACATTTATATAATAGAGAAACACAGGTTTTTTTAAAGGATTTTGATCATGTCAAATGGCCTCATTTTCATGTGTTCGATAAATTCTCATCAGATTCTGCAGTTTTAAGTACTGAGCCATTGTAGAATACATCAGAAATACAGGAAAAAATTAAGATATACTGGATTTATTTCCCTGATACTTTAAGCAAGTCTAAGAGAAGAAGTCAATTGTCAATAGCATTGTTCACTTCAGCACGAAGAGCAGTCTTTCAGGCTCAGAAGTCACATGGATATTTACTTGACAAAAAAAACCCCTAACCAAACAACAACCAAACCTAAAAACATTACAGCCTTCAGATGCAATCAAGATATGCTACTCTATTTTATATTCTTTAGAAAAGAGTATCAGAAGGTATTCTGAATGCAATGCTTAAATAACAACACCTTATTTCCCTAACAGAACCAGGGTGTGATCAATTCCATGGCAGCAGTTAAAAAGATTACCAGCCTTCACTACCGGATGAAGTAAATGCCATACAAGTATGGCTTTAAAACACTTGAGATATTACTACTTCATCCTAAAAAACTCACAGAAACACCAAAGTCAATGAAGCTGATCAGTAATTCCAACCAATCATTTCATTTGTAGCTGTCTGCTTCACATTCCCAACACTCCCTCACAATCTTCCACATTCCCAAAACCATGGAACCCATTGCAGGGTTTTTTCTTTGATTCTGAATGGTACAAAAAACCAAAATTCAACTCATATTGGAAGTAGAATGCAGGTGCTCTAGAAATCTAACTGTGGACTGTGAATTCCATAAATCATCTATATTGTTACTCTCATTCTAGAAGTCAAAATTGGGAAGCTGCAGAAAAGCAAGCAAAAATAAGCTTCTAAAAGCCACAGCACAGAGATGCTCTCCTCATGTTAAAAATGACAGAAAGAGAGCACATGTAACACCAGATAATACTAAAACTCTAATGGCAAAGCAGGCGGAAAAGCAAGAGCTTGACAGGAGTATTAGCCCTCGCTCTGCTCTGGAAGCGACTGCTACGTTTCACCTGAGACTCTGAAGCACCTGCATGGAACCAGCACCCCAGAAGAACATCTCTAAGCTGCTATTTCAGAAAATTGGGGTTTTAAAACTTTACTTCAGCCAAAAATCTGTCAGATTGCTTTACATCAACATTCCACATTGCTCTGCATTTGTGATGCAATTTAATATAAAGCAGCAGTAAAATTTACCTCCTCTGCAGGAAGTAAAGCTGGGATTCAACTGTTAACTACTGTTCCACGTACAGTACCAAAAACAACTATACATAATAACTGTAATATAACTACTGCTGTTAATGTCAAAAAAATTTGTCCAAATTCAGTGCTTCCCTTCCTCTAGCTGTTTTTTAAAAATTTATTTCCAATTTTGTAAAAATAGGAACTACAACAGTCCAGTCAACATTATTCCAAACCTGACCCAACTAAATTCTTTTATTAGTTGTACATTACCAGGCATTTTAGCAAAGCAACTGGTTTTTGGTCTCATTTAAAAGAAGCAAAAATAAAGCATGAAGCTTATCTTTACTCTTTTTAAGACAGAAAAACCACTTAACTTATCACACCAAAATATTGGGATGCTGAAACTAGTTGTGTTTCTGTACTTTGGATTCCAATTCTCTGTGCTGTTACCACTGAAACAACTTTTTAAATGAAGATAAGACTACCAATATGCCAGTTGATTATTCACTACATGGCATGGTTTGGTTCGTTAAATGCTTGGATTTTAGCTGTCACTAGTTACAAAGCATTTATGGACTGGGTTTTGAGGAACCAGGTCTAGTGGAAGATGCCCCTGCACATGGCCATGGCAGCAGTTGAAGCTAGATGATCTTTAAGGCTCCTTTCAACTCAAACTATTCTAAGATTCTATGATTCAAAAGAATAATCCAGGCTAAGAAGGAAGAAACTGCTCCATCAGAAGAAGGATGCTCACACTGTTTCTTCACTGACTGCACCTTGTGCCCATGTCAAAACTGCAAGGGAGAACATGAAGACAAGCTCTTAAATGCCACCAAATTCATTATGTATTCTAGAAAAGTGAACTCATGTGCCAACATTAGTTTCAGAATACATAGGGATTATTTGATTAGAATCCCACTGGCTTGCTGGGAGGATTCAGCGAGATAACTACAAATTACTTAGAGGGCTGGTGTCAAAAGGACTTCTGTACTTATTTAGCCTCTGCTCTAGATTACTGACCCACTTATGGAGAGCTAAGAAGTCCTGCTGTGCAATGCCAACACCCACTCCATCTGTTTGTTTCTGCTTTCTCAGAACCTCCATTAGTCTCCTAAGAAGTTGTGTTAATTACCACATGAGCAGCTTTTGTGTAGTACACACAGGATCAGCCTCCCTTAGTGTGCAGTCACCTTGACAAACAGCACAGGAGCAGAACAAACCTGATTCACGTGATTATTGATAACACACAGTAAGAAATGCAGATTTCTGAGTAGGTGATTTAACACAACTTTTGTTCAAGCTGCTCCTCAGTTTTGCAGAAAGTCTGTAGGAGTTTAGATGCTTTAAGTTTCAATGATGAAAAAGTATACTAGAGTTAAACACTGTATCAAACTCTCTGGAAATCTCCGAGGGGACCAGAAACTTGGGAAATTGCAACTGGAAGTTTTCTTGAGGGAATAATGCAACAGTGGCAAACAGAAGCATCCCACAACGGTTGTCAGTATCTACAGCAAGTAACAGAGCATTACTAAGTAAGACTAAAGCTAGCTAAAAAACCAACACACACAAAAACCCTCCCCAAGCAGAACAACATTTGGAAAGCTAGCCCAGCTGTCACATCAGAACTGCATCTCAGCAGCTTGGCACCACAAACTTCCTACTGACTAGTAAGGAAAAAAGTTTCAAATTCAGCATTTTATTATTTATCCCTGCTGATCTGCAGATCTTTAAGACATTCATTAAAGTGGGTCTCAAGCAGTGGTTTCATTAACTTACTAAATCCAAGAACAGAATCTCCAAGAAGTCATTACAGTACTGAGTTGATGTTTGTTATTTCTTGGGAACCCAGACTACTGCTGTCAAAGTGAAGTAGTATCAACAATACAAAACCCAGCTATGAAATTCAAAATTTCTGTATGGCACTGCTGGTGACCCTGATATCACCCTGCCCCTTAATGCCAAAGCCATTTTTTATTTTAAAAGTAAACCCTGTATAATAGCCAACATCACTTGAAAAACTCTTTCTGGCTTAACTCCTCGGGTACTCAGGAGGAGTAAAATCAAGGTCCAGTCCTTTTTACAGCTGAGTCGAGGATAAAGAACAGCAAGAACTGCTGGTCCTAGAACATTTGTATTCCATTTTAAAGAATTATTTATTATGTCTACTTTAGCACAAACGGTTATGCAGGCATACTCATAGCAGACTAGAGTCTACTCAAAAATAATGATGTATTAGAATATTGTTTGTATCTTCTAACAAAATTCAGTGTAGACATCTGTTCTTCTGAGGTAGCAATATCTACTGCTCCAGTGTCCCTGCAGGAGAGCTTTAGAAAATCCAAAAGCTCTAGAACATAGATACACATTTTATATCAAGTGTGTTTAACTTCTGTCATATAACACCTTCCAATTAAGCACTTCATCTTAGTCACAGTAAAGACTTGCTAAATACATAAAGTCATCTCAAGAAATATATAACCTTACAGGTTCCAATCTTAGTCTGCTGATAATACACTAAGATAAGAAAGTGCTAATGTTTTTTAATTGATTGTTTCCATCTGGCAAATGGAAAAAAGCAGAAGGGAAAGACAGAAAATTTTGGGTATATTCTAGGGAAGAAAATACAAGCAGAGGGCAGCATTAGAAACAAAAGGTGAACAGAATAGAGAAAAAAAAAAAAAAAAAGAATTAAAATATTCATTCATTCAGGGCATACTCATGACCTTCCCAGACAGCTGTGTCAAATCTGAAACAGAATGCTGAAACCATTATCAGATAACAGCTACAACACATTTGATATACAGAATCATTAGTGACATCAGTCAAATCTAGTTTGCACTATGATTAATAAGAAGTTTAAAAGGAGCTGGGATGAATGTGCTAATACAGAAATGAAGTTCATATACCAGATGTAGTTCCTCTTCCCTATAAATAATTTTAGTGTCGAATGCCCGGAAAAGTGAGATCCTCTAACTTTTTCAGGGAAAAACCACACCTGTGAAGTGATTTGATACTTCTGTCACACACAATGAGCTTGCCTGGCACCCCAGTGGGATTTCAGTGCAACATGAATCAAGAGCAGACTGCATTATACTTACAAACATAACCCTTGCTCTCGCACAGCAGTTGCTATGAATTAAGCTGGGAAAGTCAAAGGGGTAGAATGCAAGTTGTTCATCTAAATGTTTATATGTATCAGGAGCAGAAGAGTAATTCTAGAAATACCCCAAGTTATTAAACAAAAGTGTTTTCATTAAATGATAACAATAATTACAGTAAATAAGCTGGTCTTCAGACAACCTGCCTCCAAAGATAAAATTTCCCGTCAAAAGGGGGAATGGAGGCAGCTTGTAAAATTTAAACTAGCAGATATAACTGAAAATAATTAGATGACTGAAGTGTTGACCAAGGAAAAACTAGTCTTTTGGGTTTTTTTTAAAGTGAAAGTGTTGCCTCAAGTATGCCCCCCTCCCCAAGTATAGACAGGGTTATTAAATAAAAGCATAAGGCAGTGCTAAGAACTAAGAGCAGTGTTAAACATCACCAGAATACAGACAAACAGGAACCTACACAGCAATGAAAATTGAAATGTAAAGAAATTGTGACTTCACAAAGCATGTGACTCAGTTATAAGTAAGCACTATATAAATCCAATACAGGTTTCACATAATTTTAAAGAATCAAAAGCATGCAACTGTTTTTCTAGTCATTTGTCCACAGGAGGTATGAGCATCCATTTAGTCATTTCCTAAGTGTCTGTAACAATCTCAAACACAACAGCACTTACCTTGGTATTGTCACACATTTTGTATTGCAATTCTGAGTGGTAATTGCCTTCTCAAGCTCATCCAGCTGTCCCGTTTTCTTTAGCTTCTTGACCAAGCTTTTCACTGCTTTTTCACACCACTTCTCCTCCTGACCATTCTGCTCACCACCACCAGCCCCTGCAGTGCCACCAGCGGATTTCTTCCACCCCAGAAGTCTCTTCACAACTGGTGGAGTGAATGGCAATATGGACGACATGACTTTCACCAGACAGAGCACTCAGCAAGCAATAAAATGGAGATTCCCGTCTGACGCCTAAAAACACAAACAAAAACAAGAGACACGTTAGCAGTGAGGTTTCACATGAAACAAATACCTATCTCCATTAGGACCTTTCACTGCCAAATGTCACAGGACACTGCATCCCAAAATAAAACACAGATAAACAGCTCAGATGTAGTCTGTATCACGGTTAGGTACTTCATGAATAAAGATCAAGTGTGCTGTAGACTCTTCAACAGCTAACACAGACCAAGATTACTGTTGCAATAGAAATTTAATTTTTTCTCAAGTCTTTCCTGACTAAAGCAAACTTCAGCAAATACAGAAGGTAACTTGAGTCTAGCTTTGCACCTAGGCTAGCTGGTTTAAGTAATCTATTAATATTTTCCACAAGTGACTGGCAAATTACACACATATATACGCACGTTCTGCCCATCTCCAAATTAATTGAGCAGGCAAAATTGTGTTTGGAAGGTCATTTAGTCATTATGGCTTGACAGAAATCTTCCAACAGCCAGCCATTTCGCAAACCTTTTCTCATTTTGTCCTGTTTTAAATAACTACCAATTTTTGTTCCATGGGGGACACCAATTTCAAATTTCCTCTAAGTCTGGTAATAAGCCTATTCCCCTCTAAAATTCAATGGCCTACAGATAATGAATTCCCTCAACTGGCAGCCCTTAAAATCAAGTCTTTCAAAATTCATTAAAGGAATAGTTAAAATCTTAGTTTGCAGGCACCAGCGTAGTAGAACTGTCTGTTTTCAATTTTGATAGCCTTTCATTCAGTATAACTACCTGATCAGGATATTAATATAAAATGAAATATTAAAAGGGATGCTGAAACTGGGGCTATGTTTAGCATTCACTGCAATATGCACTTCAAATCATTTGAAAGAGAAATGATAGCCACTTAGAAAAAAGGCAGCTTGCTTTTGCAGCTTCCATTAGGCCAGTTTTAGGTATTAAAATAAAATACCTGAAATCAACAGGCAGACAGCTGTTAGAAATTGCTCAAGGACATTAATGGGCCTACAGATGGAAGCATAGCTTTGAAGTCTAAAATGATCCTATCGCCAGGCAACAAATGGGTATTTGAACTCCAGAAAGTTCCCATATTCCCAAGCTGTGTAAGTTAGTTCAGTCAGCAGAAAATACCTTGTTTTCGCTAAAAGCTAGTGCTACCTTCAGGCTACTTGATTTGAGCTTTGAAGGCAGCTTACGTGCCTCTCCAACCTGTACGGGCACACTCCCCATATCTATCCAAAATATACCAACTTCATCTTACTGAAGTCTCCCACCTGCACAACAGCGTGATTCGAGGTAATTCAGGCTACAGCATTCATGGCTAATTTATGCCTTGTCACATTTTTGCAGTTTCAGTGAGGGTCAAGTCAACAAACACTAGATTATATTCTACAGGTAACTTTAAGTCATAACTTTGCAGCTTCCACAAAACAGAACATTCAGTAGGCATAACATTTCAGTTTCAAATAAATTACACTTCCATAAACCAGTTTCTCAGACCATCCAAAAATATGACTGAACCAAGCAATGTAGTTTTCTGGGGTCAAGGAGACAGAGGTTCCAGTTAACAGGGACCAAGACCAACACTGATAATTTTATGCAAGTCATTCCAAATACTCCATCCTAAATCACAGAATCACCGAGTGGTTTGGGAGGGGACTGTTAAAAATCATCTTGTTGCACTCTCTGCCATGGGCAGGGACACCTTCCACTATCCCAGGCTGCTCAGAGCTCCATTCAACCTGGCCTGCAACAGCTCCAGGGATGGGGGAGCCACAACTTCTCTGGGCAACCTTTGCCAGGGCCTCACCTCCCACAGAGGCAAGAATCTCTTCCCTATACCCAATCCAGATCAACCCTCTCTCTCAGTTTTAAACTGTTGCACTTTTTTTGTCAGTAGAGACCCTGTTAAAAAGTCAAAGCATTTATTTTCACACAAGACTATGAAGAACTTTCATTCTTCCAATAATGTTACATTATTACCAAATTGTTCTCAGTAACTCCAACTGCAGGTTTTGCTGACTGCAAAAGCATTGCATTGGAGGCCTGACTACAGCAAACAAGAAAAATAAACTGAATAGACATTTTTAATGAAACACTGACAAGGACACTCAGGGTACAGTTTCATAAGGAGTCAAACCAACACAACAGCTTCTTGCCACAGGAAGCCCACTTCTGCTTCCTTTCTTTCCTGTGGCACCACCACCTCAGCACCATTGTTAATGGTCTTCCACAAAAATTCAGCCAGGTTGGAGTAAAAACCGATCAATTTTGTGGGTCTTTTGCCAAGTTAATTCTTTTAAGCTAACAAGCTGCTCACACATGGTACTGATGTACTACAGGTGATGTCAGATGAGTTACAGGAGTGTGGAAAGAGAACTCTAGCCCTGGACTTCAGTTGAAGTGCTAGTGTTGACTGCATAGCTGCAAATGTGCTTTAAATTCAATCATTTTGGTAACAAAGCCAAATTAAGCAGCCTGACATGTTCTGAACCATTTGAGGGTCCAGCAGCGAGACACATTAGACCCCTAATGAGTACACCAAGTAGCTCCAGAGATTAAACAGGCAAGCTTGCATGGCCTCCACTGGTTGAAGAAGCACACTTGGTTTCTAAAACATGGAGCAGCAGTCACTGTGAGCTTTATAAAAAGACTTCAACCTTTCAGCAAGGCCAACATTGGGTGCTTCAGAAGCACACACAAGAAATTCAGAAAGACTGAACTAAAGGAGACAACCTCTTTGGCTTTCAAGATCCTGTTTCAAAGAGTAGCAATTGATGGTGTAATATCTGAACACTAAATTCAGTGCTGACAGATGTAGGCAATCAAGTAGCACAATCATTGCTGACCCACACACCAATTCTTATCCTTATCTGAGTATTTCCTGTTCTTTAGTTTCAAATTTGACACCTTTCAGTGCCACAGAATACTCCTTTGACTGTCAGCCTTAAAAAACGCAGACTTCAGAAAGGTCTCATTTACCACCAAGGTGGTAAATGGCCTCTTTCAGAGTCTATTGTTCCAGGCCCTCCAAACATTCTCAATACTTTTATCCAATTTTTCAGCTTTATAATACTCCCTGTGATGAGGTACTCAATTTTGCAGTATTCTCTCCCTTAAGAATGATACGTAATTTTCTGTATTCTGGTTTGGTTTTTTGTTTTTTTTTAAACAAAGATTTGCCTTTTGGCTTCAAATGCACATTGAGTGACTTAAGTCTTAAAGCGGGAAAGCATTTCAAAATTCCATACATTTCAGTTTTTCTCTGTATTTGAACTCTCATTATTTTGACATACTCAGAGGAAAATAATTTTTTTTTTAAAATCTCTTTTCACATTTACAAAACACCGTAGGCTCAGACCTAACTAATCAGAAGTTTCCAGATACCATACTTAATTTTATACAGTTGCCTTACAGATCTAGCTGCTCATCCATCTTCTGCAAAAGATGTCAAAAAGCACAAACTGATCTGCTACCTCCATGAAAATTAGCTGTAAGAAACCCCAAAACACCAAGGCACACATTTGAAGAGCCAGCCCTTTATAACAATGATTTTTGCAGATTAGCAGCTATTTAACAAAAACATAACATACATCACAGCTGCAGACAAGGAGTCTGGGAGGCTTAAACTAACTTCTTCCTTCTAGCTATTGTTTTGCCGTGTCAGGGATTTGCCAGGAGTTATCAATAAGAATTTCAGTAAGTTATTCCAGTAGTGGCCCTGTATCTTTCAACGGGTGAGCAGAGAGAATGTGACACAAGTAGGACAGGACTTCATTCAGCTTAATACTTCAGCCAGTTGTGATGAGTACTCACATGAGAGTATTTCAGACAGCTTAATTTATGAAAAAAAGGCACTCTGCACCAAGCCTAGAGAAGACAGTGCAAACTGCAAGGCATGACTGGACTGAATTACGAGCAATTCGGATAAATGCACATTTTGCAACAAAGAAGCAGCAATGGCGCACCCAGCCTAGTGCTCCAATGGCTCCAAGGGTGGCAAAAGGACATGCTACTCAAGGAAAGCACGTGAATCTGGCTGTTTTCTGTAGCCCACCCTCCTCATAATGCTTCAGCAATTTAAACTGTTACAACACAAAATTAAAGGCTACATTGCTACTTATTCCCATCAGCAGCAATTTATGGACTTTCTGTCCACAAACCCAACTAGAAACACCTTTTGAACATGCCTCCACAACCTCTTGTGGCAGACTGCACTAGTATTTAACTGTCCACCGTTAAAAGAACTGCTTTTAGTAATTTAATTTATTCCCTTCCTAGTTTAAGAAAGTCCCTCTTGTTCTACCACTGCACACCTTGCTGAAGAACCATTGATACTCATCTGGTCTGCAAGCTTCATGATTCTGTACACTTAAATCACGTCCCTCCCTCAAATAAGAGGGCTCTCAGCCTCTTGTCACAAAGAAACTATCTGAACACAGCTCACCCAGCTTGGGATGCTCCTCTGGACAGATGCCAAGCATGAAAACTTTACTTCTTCAATTAAATTACAAGTACTTGAAGACACTGCATAAGGACTAATCTAAGGACCATAGAAAAAAAAAGTATCAGCCTAAGGTTATCTTTGCACTTATCCCTTTGGCCATATTAAAGTACAAAGACATTTACACCTCATGAAAAACTGGAGATAGAAGGCAGGGTGTGTATGTCTGCTGCCGAACATCTGTCAGGAGCTCAAACAAAAATATGGAGCCCTACACCTGTGCTGGGTTCTAACTGTACCCACCCAGAGAGTACCAGAAACACTTTGTTTATACTAACGGGTTTAGGAGCCACTGTTAAAGCTCATTTTTGATCAGCACATCCCATTTCTATTCATCAATTATACCTTCTACCTTCAAATGGATACAGTAACAGAAGTTTTGATCTCCTAAAGAACAATAATTGCATACATTGCCGCTGCTGACACTTGCCTCTTGCCAAAAATGCTCCTCTAGATTTTTGCCTGGTACACATTCTTTATCTGCTAAAAAAAAAAAATAAAGTATGTTCTTCTCCGAAACACACACAGAAAACAATTTTTACCAATGCTGCAAAAAACATTTCCACATTGCTGAAACGGCCTCAGATTAAATACATGCTGAATATGTAATGTCCCCTCTTACTTAAAATGTTTTGTGATTCTCTTGTAGTTTACAGCCAACCGCCTCAAAAAGCTGCGTACTCACAGCCTTTGCTTTTAAAAGGAGCTCAGAGGTGCTTCCCCATCACTTACTCTTTGCACCATCTCCCTTTTGCTCTCCTTTACTGAGGCGCAATGGCATGGGCCAAATCTGATCTTTTTTTCCTTCCTCTGTACTATCTCCAATATCCACTACAATACACTGAGATTCAGGGACTCAGTGGGTAACCGTAGGGAGATTTTCAAGATCCCTTTCCAAGCTCAACTGTAGTTGAACTAGTAGTACCAAGTCAGCAGTGTGTTCCACAGCAGAAAAGTTCCACTGCATCCCTTTCCATCCCAAGTCCATCTCTGGACTGTGTCTTCAAACCGCAGCTTTGGATACTCAGGGAGTACTCCCTGTTACCCAGAAAGGTACAAAACTTCCTTTAGATTGCTGGAACACAGAAAGCATGTGCTGTTACTCCCAACAGATTAAGAATGGAAAAGCTACAAATTGCCTAACTTTGGTGGTATTTGTTTCATCTCTGCCCCCGCAGCATATCTCTGCTCCCTGATGCACACATGTTTCTATAGCTGGTCAAACACTGTCATAGTTGGCAACTTCTAAAGTCAAAGTTTGAGTCATGTCTGCTATTATTCCATTCTACTGTGGTTCTCTGGAACAAGTATTAAATATTAAGCCCATGATCCCAGCAATAACTAAGCATAAAAGATGAAGAAAACCTTAAGGGCAGCACGCTAGCAGACTAAAGTCTTCAAGGGAAATTTTCCTTTCCTGAGTGTCTGGAACATACTATAAACACACTGGTGCTACCAAAAATATCAAGTGATTTCTGGCTAATTTATTCTAAAGCCTTATGCAACATATTTCATATCAGTCTGCTTATTCATCTTAAACTTGAAATAAAGAAATCTGATCTCTCCTGGTTTTACTAGAAGTATTCTGGCTTACAGAAATCTCATTTTTAAGAGCTCTTCTGGAATAAAGAGGACAGAAGTTAAGCTCCCAAGGAAAGAAGATCGAGGAAAATAATTTGTGGTATTTGAGAGAAAGTCTACAAGCTTATTTCCTCCCTATTTTAGTCCCATTTTTGAGATTTTTTTAAAGGCAATGATTTTTTCATTAATCCTGGAAGCTGGACAAGATTCTTTATCAATTTCACCAAGTGCACAACATGCACCTGCATTCAGTATGAACTTCAAACTAAAATCAAAAGTCAGTCTCTTCCATTTTAGACAGAACACACTCTAGCTTAAATCACTTGGTGGAACAGACAAGTCTTCTGCACCCACCACTCCTCCAAAAACTGCTTTTCAGGATTCCAAAAGGGCCAATTATTTCATTTCCTACAAATGAATAATGGATACCTGGTTTTGTGATACCTTTCTGGAAGAACAATCACCAAAAAAAAGCGATATGGTGCTCATTCTTACCTCCTCATACTCAGGTCAGAGTAGGACAGTATTCCCTTACTGGGGTTTGGGTGGTAGGGTTTGTTTTGGTTTTTTCTTTGAGGAAAGGGGAGATCAGCCCCTACTGAGTAATGTCCTCAGACTCATTTAGGTTTTCAGCCAATTAGCCAGTAAGGGGGGTGGCTCTGAGGAGTTCCCCTCCCAAGGAGCTCTGGCCAGCTCAGCTCAGAGACCAGAGCTCTGAGGGGCAAGACCAAGGTTCTGTTTTGACACAGGCTGATGAAGTTCAAGGCATGATGCTTGTGATCTTGGAGGGCAGGAGGAGCAAAGGGATTTCCTCCTCTGGGCCAGCTTTAGAGTGATAAATTGAAACATGCCTCTACAGAGACTCTATTTACACATTTTTAAGTTTACCATGCTCTAGTATTGCAATGCATCTTGAAACTCGATATAACTGTATTCATTGAAAACATAATTACTCACCTATTATGACAGTGTATTCTTTCCCTCTTGCTCACTCCACGAAGTTCATTTATGAATCAAATGAGAAAACTCAAATTTCTCATATACTAAATTAAATAAGCATGATCATGATCTTAAAAAAGCTTGGGAAGGTGGATTTTTCTTCAATTACTAACAGCTACCTCAAATTGCAGCCAAATGCAGCAATGAAAAGGTGTATTGCTATTAAAAAATTAGCACTCCATCTAACACATGAATTCACGGCACACAAAAATTGCCTGCAACAGGAGACACGAGAAGGAAGAGTTGTTAATTTTACTGACCTTTGATTAAACTACTGGAGGGACGAATGTATTTTAGCAACTCTCTTAGAATTGCAGAAGAGGAAAATTACCACAACTGCAGTTGGCCAATCCACCTGTCTCTACAAAGATGCAAAATTCTTCCACTTATTTAGTATTACGAAGAACATCAGAGTACTGCTTCTTAAAACTCAAAGGACATTAACAGCCCCAGAAAAGCAGTGAATAAGCACTCCAAACCACAGTACTTTAGCCCTTCTCACCTCATTAATTTTGACTAAAATTTTCTATGTGCAACAGGCAAGTGTCAGCTTCATTATTTTAGAAAATAAATACTCCTGGGCTAAATTTGACAGGAATATTCACAGAACTGCTATCAGTTACCTAGGTACCTGTTTCAGTTTATAGCTTAGCATTTAACAATTAGTTAACATGAGTTCGCTTTCAATACAGGCCTAGTGTTACTACAAACAAGCCATCCCCCCACCCCCTTGATAAGCAGGGTTCCACTGTGCTATGTATCTGATGTTAAACTCTTATGCTCCAGTGTTTTAAACCAAACTCAAGCCCCAGACTAAGCTGATGGGAGACCCAGAAGCTGCTCTCTTGCAGTCTCTGCTTTGTCTTAATTCGCACAGTAGCTGTCAAACACATAATCAGAGTAAAAAGTCATCTGGAATGAAGGCTTGCTGTTTGCATCGGAGCTTCTGTTACTGGAAGTGGAGAGGAATGTTTAGGAAGGTTTTCTGCAGTAGCCAATTTCTTCTAGCCCAGAGAGTATTGAGCACAGGGCTGCCCATACTCTCCATTCTATTACAAAAACCTAATCCCATCGCATGACCTGCAGCAATTCAGTTTAACAAATCAACAATTACAAATATTTTGGCAAAGTAAGCTTAGGTATTGTTTGCCTCTCGGCACAGTTCACAACCAGTTTATGGCTTTATGATAAAAGTCATTAAATCCAATCTGAAAAGCAGAATTTACAGCTCACTTAGCAAGTCAGGCCCATAAATGGATGCTTTCAATTACAGGGCATTTACATGCACAACCATTAAGGCAGCATTGAATACATTTGAAAACTCTGGAATACTTTTTATAATAATTAAAACTTTGCGTACTGTTCTTTATACAAACAAAACTTAGGAATTTGCTTCAGTCTCAAGCAGAGCTCAGATTCATTGTTACCCAGAACCTACTACAAAGCCTGTTCTCCCAGTACTTTTGTGGGAAAGGGATTAGAGAGATGGAAACAAGGTTTGTTTTTTAAAGTTGTTCTCAGTAGCAGGGAGGTTTTTTGAGCTCCAATAAACTCAATTATATCAACTGGTGCTCAAGACTTCTGAAAGATCAAGTGGAACAGGAAGATGGAGGAGGACCCAGGGACAGCCTTTCATTTGGAGATTTGCTGTGCAATTCCAGCGTATTTGATTTTTTTGGTGAATGTAGCTGCTGGGTGGAAGAAAACAAGAGAACAGTTCAGAGACCAATTTTTTAACCTCATTTTTTTCAACTGTGCTGTTTCTTTTACCGTTAAACAGAACCTCAGGAAAGCCAATGAGTTCTTCTCCAAGACTCTATCACGCACGTCCAGCCTCTTCAATAAAGAAAACTGGATCTTCAAACACTTACACTCATTTTGGTGACTGTTGGTGTATCTGACCCACACAACTGCAGAACAACAATCAGCTGCCAGGTTACTCTTCTCAACATCCCAATACGATGCTCAGTATGTGCTCAGACTCATCTTTAAGTAGAAGCCACCTTAAAAAAGACCCTCCCCTTCCCCTTCTTAAAGGCATTTGTAACTAATGTTATCTTTCATCATGATAGTGCTAAGCAAAGGGGAGAAGGGACTTCACAAACACCTCCTTTACTCACATTCTCATGCCCCTCGAATTCGCTGGAGCTTGTAAACATTAGAAATTTGAAAGCTGCGCCTCAGAACAAGCACACAAACAACCTGTTCACACGCCAACACCTTGACAAAGCACGAGAAAAGCTAAACAAGCAACCTCGCTCTGCTGGCCTCTCACCTCAACCAGAGGGTGTTTCTTCTCCAGCCTAGAGAACAGAGCAAGGACTAATCAGTCCCGCGCTACAGAGTCCAGCCCCCACAGAAATAATGTCATGAATCAGCCTGAAAGTACTGCTCTCCGGGCTAAGAGAGAACACTTCAGAAAAGACAATCCTGCTGTTACCTGCGGTCTCCTAACACGCTGTTATTATAAACCTCTTGCTACCCATGGAATCTAACTCGTTTATGCCTGTGGACTGTGATAGCATGAGCTCCACACACAATACACAGAGGTTGCAGTTTTTCGGGGACACTTGTTTTGGTAAGCCCAGTAAGTAAAATTTTCCCTAATGTTATCCTGCTCGCAAAGCATTTGAAAAAAGCACAACACACATGTTGGGTTCTTTTCAGTCAGAAACTGTGATGGACAACCAAAAAGACAAGACCAGCCTGCAGCCTGAATCCCAGCTGTTCAACAGCTCTCCACAATCATCACAAGAGCTCTTCACTCATTCACACACTTTTTTTCCTTCTTTTATTTCCGCAGAGTGAAGACTAAAAGACCACGCTGTATTGCACTTCTCTTCCCCTCGACTCTCCACAAAATGAAAAAAAACCAAACTACAAACAGGAACTCCACAACTCTACAGCAACAACACCAACTACTTGCCCTTATCACGACACAACTTGCCCCGTGCACTTATCGAGACAGATGAGACACCAACCAGGTTATGTTTGTTTACAAACAACACCCAGGGATGGAGGGAGCAGCCACAGCTTCTCTGGGCAACCTGTTTCAGTGCCTCACCACCGTCACAGGGAGGAATTTCTCCCCAGTATCCCACCTAACCGTGCCCTCTGACAACACACAGGTTGCTGCAGCATTAAAGGCGTGAATAAAACCAGTAATCTCAAGTCCTATCTCAGGCGGGCTGTGTGTATTTTACACCCGCGGCTCTGCAGACAAGGAGAGGGGACAGACAAAAGGCTAAGGAGAAGCCTCGCAATCCCAAACGCAAACTCCTAGCTCCAAACACAACTCCTCACCCCACATTGCTCCTAACTTTCTCCTCCAGAACTCCACGGAGTTTGGCACACCTAACCCTGACTGCACGTCCAGGAGGCACATGGGGGTGTCCTGTGCAGGGCTAAGAGCTGGACGCGATGATCCTCGCGGGTCCCTTCCAGTTCGAAATATTCTGCAGACCCCTGCAAGGAGAACACACCGGGAACGGAGAGAAGGAGCGGGGGAGAGAAGAAGGAGCAGCACAACTTCTTTATTCCCCCCTCCCCTCACCCACACATACACACGGGCGGCACAGCGCGGCCCTCCCACCCCAGCCCGGGGGTTATGCCGGCGGGAGCGGGGTAACCCAGCTCGGGTCCCAACACAACAAAAGGGACGAGGGCGTAGGGAGGTGC
>NW_008240031.1:1720770-1734503 GCF_000691975.1 Corvus brachyrhynchos | reverse complement strand
CTGGGAAAGGGGCTCAGGCTGGAGCAAAGGAGGCTCAGGGGGGACCTTGTGGCTCTGCACAAGTCCCTGACAGGAGGGGGCAGCCGGGGGGGTCGGGCTCTGCTCGCAGGGAACAGGGACAGGATGAGAGGGAACAGCCTCAGGTGAAGTTGAGGTTGGAGATAATGAGGAAAATTCCGCCGTAGAAAGGGTTGTCCATCCCTGGCACAGCTGCCCAGGGCACTGGTGGCATCCCCATCCCTGGAAGGGTTTAAAGCCACGTGTGGCACTTGAGGACATGGGCTAGTGGTGGCCTTGGCAGTGCCGGTGTCACAGTTGGACTCGCTGGTCTTGGAAAGCTTTTCCAGCTTAAACGATTCTGTGGTTCTAAATAGATTCAAACTGCCCAAAGCTCCATCTCCCGCAATGGCACAACATTCCAGGCCAGGGGTCCCGAGGTGTGAGACGGACATGAGGCAGCCCCGGAGCCTTCCCAACCTCCCTCTGCTGCCTGCACCCATGCCGGGCTGCCCCCCAAACTCAGTAAGTCTTAACACAGCAGTTTCCCCTCACATGTTGTTTTTTTTTCTTTTAGCTGCTGCCTTCAGTAGACTCTGCAAAGCTTTAACCACCCATCCTGTGGTGATGGTGAAAGGTTACCAAATACCTGTGCCTAAGCAGGGGCCTAGGGTTACCACAAAGGAATCAGAGCCTGTTGCCTGCCAGTGCATGTCTGGGCACCCGTCAGTCTGTAAACCCCATGGCTGTTCTGTGTGCAGAGACCCTTGCAGTGATGCCCAGCAGGTTCCCTGGGGCTGTTCAACCCAGCGAAGAGAAGTTTGCATGGCGACCTCACAGCACCTTCCAGTATCCAAAAGGGCCCACAAGGAAGCCAGAGAGGGACTCTCTGTCAGGAACTGCAGTGACAGAACAAAGGGGAATGGGTAGAAATTGAAAGAGGGGAAATTTAGGGTAGATATTAGAGAGAAATTGTTTGCTGTGAGGATGGTGAGGCACTGGGACGGGATGCCCAAGGAGGCTGTGGATGTCCCACACCTGGAAGTGCTCAAAGCCAGGTTGGATGGGGCTTGGGACAACCTGGTCTCTAGTGGAATGTGTCCCTGCCCATGGCAGTGGGAGTCAGGACTAGATGAACTTTAAGGTCACTTCCAACCCCTTAACATTCTATGATTCTGTGAGTGGGAAGCCACAAGGTGGGAGTTTAATGGGTTTTTTTGGGGGTGAGAAGGTTTGCTGTAAGTCTGTTGGAGATCCTCTGGTTTTTTGCTTTTCCCTTTTTGATACTTTTCCTTATTATATATCTCCACTTCAAGCCTCTTCCTGTACACCTGAGGTCACATCTCCCTAACATAGCAGTTGTCTCCCCATAGTCATGCTCATCTTCTAGACTGGAAGGGTTTCTGCACTGAGTGATGTAGGTGTTATGATTCAGTGTCTTGGGCACAGGTCCCATCTCAACAGGGCTGGTATTCCCGGGAGCCAGGTGAGACACCTCACAGTATTTAGCCCTTCTACAGAATGGTACATGTGGACTCACAAAAATCCACCTCTTGCCTCTTTTGTGTTTGGATCTTTCCAGCTTGAAGCAGAAATGTGGCTTAATTTTTTTGTAGCATTTTCACCCAGTTGCAAACGTTTGAGATTCAAGCTGGTCGTGAAATTAACAGCGAAGTGAAATGGAGAAGATCCCCTGCTGCAGACAAAGCAGAGCATCTGAGAGATTGCCATCATGTTTTTGAAAGATAAGGTGTTCCAGTCATGTTGTGCCTGGAAACAGGCACAGGCTATTCAGCCAGCACAGCACTTGCTTTGTGGAGGTTTCACTGCATTCAGAGAGAAATTTTTTTTTCTATGAATAGCAAGTTAATTAAGCTCAGTTTTCATATGGATTTGCGTCAGACATTCCCTTCACCTCTCCTCTGCAACAGATTCATGGCTCCTTCTCCTCCTATCTCCAAGGCTGATTCCTGATACATCCAAATTTCCCTTCTATGTCCGCAGCCTGCTTGTGTTGGCCTTCTGTCTGGAGCAGCACATGCCGTGCCTGGTTCAGGGATGTGTGTGCTCTGGCTGGCCAGCTGCCTGGCCATTATCTACTGCCAAGGAAGCCAAGCAGTGCTGATAAGGGCTGAGCTCTCCCTGCCTTTCTCCCCGGCAGAGCACTTAACAACATGTGTCTTTCCTAATGCAGCCGCTGTTTGCCATGAAACTCGATAGACTTTGTATTTCCAGAAGCTCTACTTCTCTTTCAGGTGTGGTTGAAATCAGTCAAAAAGTTGGCAAGTTCCTCCAGGGGCCCCTAACACACACACACACACACACACGCACCCCCACAAATCCAACATTGCATAAACCTTTCTCTAGGAAAGGAAATTGCAAGCAGCAAGAGGAAGAAAGCAAATGGAAGAAGGCAACATCTGGGCTGCAAATCCCAGAGCCCAGAAGTTACCTGAGAAGCAGGGTGGCTGTGGAGAAGGCAGCCAGGCAGGATGTGTATCTGCTCTAAAAAGAACTCCCAGCCACACACCTGCACCTCCAGGAAGAGCATTGATTTATGCTGGATATTAGAAAGAAGTTTTTTTGATGAGGGTGATGAAGCACTGGCACAGGTTAGCCAGAGAGGTGGTGGATGCCCCATCCCTGGAAACATTCAAGGTCAGGTTTGACAGAGCTTTCAGACACCTGATCTCATTGAAGATATCCCTGCCTTTGGCAGGGGAGTTAGACTGGGTGACCTTTAAAGGTCTCTTCCAAATCCAAATCCAAATTGTTCTATAATTCTGTGAAATAGTACTTGATGTAGTAAAACAGGCTGCAAAACTCAATCCCTGACTCCAAAGCTGGATATTGCTAGATCCTATTAATTAATCACGGAATCCTAGAGTCATTTGGGTTGGAAGGTTGGAAGTTCATCTCATTCCACCCCCTGCCATGGGCAGGGACACCTTCCACTATCCCAGGTTGCTCCAAGCCCCGTCCAGCCTGGCCTTGGACACTTCAGGGACCCGGGCGCAGCCACAGCTGCTCTGGGCACCCTGTGCCAGGGCCTCCCCACCCTCAAAGGGAGGAATTTCTTCCTAAAAATCTAATCTAAATCTTTCGTTTTTTAGTTTAAAACCATTCCCATTTGTTCTTCCACTATCTGCTGTGTAAAAAGTGGCTCTCCATCTCTTTTATAAGATCCCTTTAGGTACAGAAAGCCCTCAGTGAGGTCTCCCTGGAGCCTTCTCTTGTGCAGCTGAACACCCCCAGCTGTCCCAGGCTGGCTGCAGAGCAGAGGGGCAGCCCTGGGAGCATCTCCGTGGCTGCCTCTGGACTCACTCCAGGTCCACAAGTTTCTCAAACCACATAGCTCAGCATATTTTGGACATTAGCAGTTAGGTACAAATGGCTGTCAGCCCCGTGCGGATTTGAGGCTTCAGTGCAAGAACATCTCCCTCAAGGTCTCTGAATGTGTGTGAGGGGTTCAACATCCTCACAAAGGACGTTCATGTGCAGAGACAGCAACAGGTCAGTGGTATCTGTCATCTGTCTGCTAGAAAGAACAAAGGAGGTTGAGCAACTTAGTCTAGTGGAAGGTGTCCCTGCCCCTGGAACAAGATGATCTGCAAGGTCCCTTCAAACCCAAACCATTCTGTGATTGTATGAAATAACCTAGGACCTAAAAAAACATGATGAAGCAGTAGCTGGCTGTGCTATTCTACAGAGGACACACATTGACTTTCCAAAGCCTGTGACCAAATCCTGTAAGAGGTAAAAGAAATACAACATCAATATCAGATAACTTCAAAGACACCTAGGATTTCTGAATGACCCAACACTAGGAGATATCACTGCATGGAGGTGGAGACAAGTGTGAAGTGCAATGCCAGGGAGACAGGTCTTGGCGGCAGAGCAGATAGTTTGTGTGTTGAAGTCATTATTACCAACATGTCAAAGTGATGGGTTAAACTGAAAAAAATGGAAGAGCTTTGAGCAGAGTTGTGATACATAAGGATCAGCCAGCATGTTCAAGACAGGAAACAGTATATGACTGAGGGAATCCTCACCCTGGTCTGCAGCTTCTTCATGAGGGGAGCTGAAGCGCCAGGCACTGATCTCTGCTCTCTGGTGACCAGGAACAGGACCCAAGGAAATGGCTGGAGCTGTGTCAGGGAAAGTTTGGGATGGATATCAGGAGAAGGTTCTTCCCCCAGAGGGTGCTGGGCACTGCCCAGGCTCCCCAAGGAATGGTCACAGCCCTGAGGTTGCCAGAGCTCCAGGATTGTTTGGAAAATGCTCTCAGGGATGCCCAGAGTGGGATTGTTGGGGTGTGTGTGCAGGGCCAGGAGCTGGACTCATGATCCTTGTGGTTCCCATCCAAGTCACGGTATACTGTTTACTTCTTTGTATAAAAACAACCACAAATCCATGGAAAACCACTGTTGAATGTTCCTAGATTTCTTAGCTCATCCTATTAAAGAACTGTCCTGTAATTCAGTAGGTGCTTTGTCTCTTGCATCACTGGCTGCAGTGTTGCTTCCCTGCTTTCTCTAAATGCCATCCGAGCACATTATTTTCTCTCCAAACTTACATGGAAGTAACTTTCCCCTTGCACAAATCTGCAAAAGATTATGAAAGAGGGAATGGTGCTGAGTCTGGAAGCTGTGAAAGGGACAGATTCCCTTTGGCTCTGCATGACTTCACAGCCAAACATGGAAACAGCCTGTCCATGCCATTGCAGGACGGCCTGCCGTGGGGGAAACAGTACAACACTGGCAAAAACTGCCCCTGTTGTTGGTACCAGCATAAAAAAACTCCTGGGGGACTTAGATTGTGTCTTCCTCAGAGGGTTAAATATGGATTTAAACCCCTTTTCCTTGTATCTCATCAAGCTTGCACACAGCTTCACGCTGTATCAGTTCTGGCAGCACAAAGAGGGTTAAAGAGAAAACCACACTCTGCTTTCCCCATCACATCATGAGGAACATGTCAGTTGATTTTCAAGACAAGTAATGTCTGGCATACCATCAAAACAGGCACTGCATTAAAAAGTGACTAGAGAAGAGCTTTAGCATCATAAATTTAAATAAAGCCATTGCATGAGGGATAAAAATCTCCAAAATAAACATCAACTTAACTCAGTCATACCAGCACAAATTAAATACTCACAAAACTTCTTAAACTTAAAAAAAAATGCTTTGACCTAGGGCTGAGAATAACAGCAAAATACATAAAAAAGGCATTGCATATTTCTGTTACTCTTATCTTTTCAATAATGAAATTATTCATTATTTCAGTAATGAAATTAATAACTTCTGAAACCTTGAAACTCAGATCTGTTCACTACCTCTTCTGAAATGCAGAAGTATGTTTCCAATATTACACAAATCACTGTCACTTCAGACTGGGCTGTTGGGAGATTTCAAAACAAAGCCAAAAAAAAAGAGGAATCAGTTCCACAGTGAAAAAAATATTGACAAAAAATAAAACTTGACAGCTCTTGATGTAAGCCTGCTGTGTCTGTCCTATCCTGTTGGCAAAGCAGACTTAAGAAATAACCACTATTCAAAATAATACTCTAAAAGCAAAGTTCTGCCTTTCTGACCCATCATCGCATGAACCGGTTGGTGTTTGTGATATAAAGTACATGGCTTTTATTAGATGGAATGGAGTCAGACATAGTCCTTAGAAGTGACATCCCCCTTGAGACATTCACAGCACAATGAGAAGACTTACATATCTGTTCTTAATTTACACTGTGTAATTTTGATGAGTAAATTATTTAACTGCCTTAACTTACCTTAATTCCTAGTGCCTTTGTGCACGTAAACCCAGTTGCCGTGAGTAACCAAAAGCATGATGAATTGACAGACGACTTTGGCACGATCAGACACTCGAATTTTTAATTCCTTTGCTGCAATAACTTGCTTGATTTTGTGCTGAAATTGACAGGAAACTTTCGTGCACTGAAACTGGCTTTTCCTTCCCCAATTCTGTTTTTTATTGCTTAGAAACCTTTCATGTTGCCAGCATTTCTGTTTTTCCTCAGATTATTCCTTTGTCCTTTTTTATTCTTCCAAATACTGCACCATTCATCTGCCTACATCCTTTATTTTGGATTAGTTGATTAGAAACACATTTATGCTAACCCCAGATAAGCCATCATTAAAGTGAAATAGCCTTGTTTACAAAGAGATTTACACAAGTTTATTGACTTAAATAAACAAGTGTAATTTGTGGGTAGGCCTGGGGGACAATAGCTTTGTTTCTGAATTAATGGTAGGCCTTGGTCCAGGAAGGATTTGGGTATGTGCTTAAATCTGTGCAGTGAATAAGCCAGCGGGACCAGTCATAGAAACGAAATTCAGCATAAATGCAAACCTGGTATGATTAATTTTTTGATCATCTTCATTTCTTTTTTCTGTGTGCTTTTTCCAGGAAGCTGACATTAATTCATTATGCTGAAATCTGGAAAATAATCAAGAAAAAATAGTTTGTGCCTCCGTAGGAAGGATCAAAATAAACCAATTTATGCTGTGATCAGTTATTGCAATACAGTCTGTTTCTGTTTTACACCGTGTAAGATGCACTATGCTAATTAAGCATATGTTTGTATAGATTAGTCTCAATGAGATTTACCCCAGTTTTCTACACCATCTGTGCAAGATTGGTAGCCGAGTTGGAAGTGATCTCTGTATATATTGTTTGTACTAGTTGAAGAAGTGTTTAGAACACTTTGAGGTAGAAGTTTTCTTTTTGTTATTGTTGGTCTACCAGACCTTTACTTAAGAGATTTTGGCCATTCTCCTTGTGTTTTCAAAAACTAGTGATTTATGACAATATCAATTTAAAAGTTTTGATTAAAAGTTATAATCTTAAAAGATTTATTCTGATGGACCAAATAAATCAAGCAGGACTTTAAGGGACCTGACAAATCCTTTTTTTCTTAGATTTATTTAGAGATTTAAAACATATATTACTGTTAAGCAGGTGAAGATAACACAAAATAAAAATGTTGCCATAATAAAAAATTAGGCCTAAAAAATATAGTGGGATTTTATCACTACAAAGCTGTCATGTTGTTTATTTTAGCTCTTGGCATTTATCATGATGAATAACTGATGCAAAAAAAAAGTCTATCCTTCTTGCAGTGCTTGCAGCCAACTGATAGCTTTTACTTTGTAATCCCCAGGGAAGCCTGTGTCAGAGCCTCCATCCCTGGCACTCCACATTACCAGGGGCTGGTTTACTCGGCTGGGGTGGCAGGAGAAGGAGCTCTTTGCTGTGGACAGCCCTGGAGCAATGCTGTGACTGCAGCTGTGTTTATGAGGATGATGGGGAGAACTGGAGTTGTTATCCCTGGCTCTGCTGGTGGGTGTAAGAGTCAGCTGGCTGTGTCCTCCCTCAGTGTAGGATCGAGCTGGTGCAAGAAGCTGGTGCTGGGCATGTGTCCTCTCTCAGCACAGCAAACTCCACTCTGCAAAAGTAAATTTTGCCCTGTTTTACCCTTAGGAAGTACTTTGCTGGCAACACACACCAGATCTCACCAATATGTGGGCAGTCATTGTCCTCATGCTGTGTTCTGGCTGCAAGGCACCCAGAGGTTAAAAATTAACATTTTACCAGAGTTTTCAAATTTATGACTAAGATGGATCATTATGACCATCTACTGTATGTTACTCACTTCAAAGACCAGATAACTTCCCCCAAACAATCCCTTTTAGGGTCCACAACCTTTGCAGCTTTGAGCTGTGGCAGAAAAGGCAGCTTGGCTTCAATTACAAACTTGGGTTGAGAAGGATCCTCTATCTGCCTGGTACGTTGGTGTGGTGAAAATGGGGCCCTCTCTCTTTTATCTTCGTGCCATTAGATCTCATTATACCTTTTTGTTGGTTTTGTTTTGTTACACTGATATCTTCACATAGAAATCTTTATCCCATGTAAGTATTTGGCAACTGGGAGTGAAACACCTCAGTGTTTTTTTTTCTTAAATAAACATCTAAACCAAGTTTCTTTGGTCTTTCCCTGCACGGAGGATTTCCAAACTTCCATGTTTATCCCAAAGTCCCTTTACCTCCTTAATTTTCTTTTTAAAGTATGGACATTGAAACCATGAACAGCCCTTTAATTCATTTACAGTGGTATAACAGTTCTCTGCCTTTATTCAGTTGTCTTCTGTTTATGCATTCAAAGGCCGCTTTGCACTCTAGGCTACTATGTAAAACTGGGAATAGATACAGTGACCTGTAAATCCTTTTTTAAAGCCACTGCTTTCCCAAATGCAGTCCCTGCTCTTCAAGTTGAGATGTGCAGCCCTTATTCCTTCAGACAGCTGTCTTAAAAACACTAATCTGAGTGACTACATTTACTGCACTGTGTAGATTGGTCTGTAAAAGTAGTTTGTCAATATTTATGAGACATGGCAGTAAGAAGAGACTCCCTGCTTCCAGCCACAGGCAAGGACAGCTTTTGATTTTTCAGACATCCACGCTTTACAGGTGAGGAAAGGTCAGACAAAAATGAGAACTTAAATGCTTTAGAGTGGTATTGCTGGTGGAAATGGAAATGGAAATGGAGAGGTATGTCTTCTGGTAGGTGTGACCAAACGAAACCTGGAACTGCAGTCTGGCTGAGTTAGATCCTTCATGCAAGTTTGACATGGCTGCAGGCAAACAGATTACAGGTCATATAGTTTTACACAGCAGAGATAAGGAAATCACTGCATACAGACTGCAAAAGTCAGATTCAGGATTAATCAGCCTGTTGATATGTGTCATGGCAGGGAGCGGGGCAAGAACAAGCTACAAAAGATGAAAACCTTGGAAAACATGGGAGATGACACCATGGACAATAAAAAGAAGCAGCATCTGAAATAGAAACAGTGGTCTGCAAAGGGCAAGAAACAAATGGAAGAGGCTAATATTCAATAATCCTGCTTTATGTGTTCATTCCAAGATACATTGCTTTCCAAGCCTGCACAAAGAGCAATCTGCAGCAATTTGGAGTCTACAGCAACAGAAGAAAAACAGTAACAGCATTCAGAAGGAGCATCTTGGTCTCATCCACTGGCTTGAAGATTAAAGCAAAAAAGTCCAACCCAACCAACCAAAACAAAAAACCAGTTTGCACCTCAAGCATTATTAGGCATTATATGAGAAATGTTCCAAGGACATTATGTCTTCGTTTGCAGAATGAATGCAAGTGTCTTTCAAAAACTTAAAAGCTAAATTAAAGATTAAGTGAAGATTTAAGGCAAGTTTTTAATTTTTGGACTCAAGGATCCACGTTGTCCTCTGTGTGTAGTTTTGACATTAACTGTGTTCAGTGTAACCACAGACTTCTCCTTTGATAACAAAGGGGATAGATGTTTGTGGTTTGCAGGGCAGAGGCTAAGAATTTTGGCCCAAGAACTCCTGGTGGGTGATTTTATCACAGTGCAATGCTTTGGAGGACCTTGAATTAGGTGCAGTTGTTCCTGTTCAGTTTAGTGTATGAAGCTCAGCTGAACTCTGGCCCACCAGTGAGAAAAAAGCCCCTTAGAAGTTAAAGAAAACAGAAGAATCATCTGGAAAGCCATTTTCAGGATTCATCTGTAGTTTAATGAGAGTTGAAAACCTCTTGATCGAGCTCAGTATCTCAAGGTTTGTGAGCTCTGTAACCAGCGCAGTGTGGAGTTCAGGGCTGGCTGGCTACCCAGGCCCTGGTGGATTTTGCAATGCACCAAGCTTGGCAGATGATTACATTGTTTGGGGAGGAAGAGAGTCAGGGAATGTCAGTTTGAACTCTGTCCATTCTTAAGAAATACCGTGGAGACATGCCTGGAGCGGGTTTGAGTCCAGCAGTCATTCTGCCCAAGGAAAGTGCCCGGCACAAGCTCTAATGATTCTGCTGATGGGCACTGGCAGTCACAATGCTCCGTGTGAGAACTGCCCTCTCCTGAAAATGCTTAGACAAGTGACAGCCAGTCACTTGGGCTTCTTTCTGATCATCCATTCCTGGATGCTACCTTCTCATCCTTCAGCTGATGCTCCTGCTAGTTCTCCTGTAGTTGATCGGGAGGCAAAGCACCTGCAGTGTCTCACCTACCACGTGTCAGTGCCAGACAGCTGATTGTCAGCCTACCCGTGGAACTGTCTAGACGCAGTGATGTGCTGTCAAATGCACAGAGTTAACAAAATGATAGGGGAGAATATTTTCCCCGTGAATCCTCTTTCAGTCATGATCTCAGAGGTTATTTGTGTCAGTGGCAAGTACAACATTTTCAGATGAAGATACAATTTGATGAATCAACTCTGCCTCTTTAAGATGTTCTAGGGTTTAGGGCTTTTTTTCCAAAGTCCATCCCTGTCATCAGCTCAGGCTTACACAAATTCCCCAGGCACATGCAATGCTGCAGTTACAGGTAGTTTGCACTTACTTAACAGCTAATGTCAGTAGATAGTGGTCTCCTGCTGCTAGATAAAGCCAGAAGAAAATCCGTGACAATTTACACTCTGCATACATTTAAAAATTAAGGCTAATGGCTTGGGAAAAAAAAATCTGTCTTTAAACAGAACATCAGTATTTCTTCTTAGCTTGCTCCCCAGCAAAAGGGTGAGGAGCAGAGAAGAGTGAGAGAGTTATCCCTGCATCATTTATGATTCAGGTAGATAAGATTGTCCCCATGAATGAATCCTGCCGTTCCCCTCTCCTGTCTTTTTGCCCTTTTCTGAGCACAAAGACTTACTGGCGTCTGATATGGCTCAAATCTGTGGCATGACCCAGCTACAGCCTCAGCTGTTGGTGGGGCTGCCAGGTCACTCACAGAATGCTTTACGTGGAAGATCTCCGTGCTCTGAGCCAGGAGCTGCATTGCACGGCCGCTGTCTGTGGCAAGAACAAAGCCTTGAGAAGGAAGATCAGGGGAACAGGGCCAACCTCATTCCGTGAAAGAATATTTGTAACATGGTTTTGCTCTATAATATATACCAAAAATAAGTGCATTTGTGGGATTTACAGCCCCGGTCTGTGCTGGCTTTTGAGGGTACCTTGAGGCTATATCCAACACCAAATCTTAGCGGACAGATGGCTGGATGCACTTCGCCAAACGTTAGAAGTTAGACATCAAGGTCCAAGTTACTCACCCTGGAGTTTCTAGAGGGCAGTTCATCTGGCCGATTTTAGGATGAGATGAATATTTATAGGAATTCCCTCTCTCTTTCTGCCCTGGCTTTAAAAGCAGCCTCTTAATTTTTAGATACCTCTGGCTGCTTCAAGTCTGCAAGCCTGGCTCCAGACACATAGCAGAGCATGAAGGGTCTAAACCTGCAGGGTCTAAACCTGGAACCAGGTCTGAAGCTGGCCACAGCAGTCTCATTTTCCCCCTCCTGCAGCAGTGTGAGCAGATCAGCAGAGCATGGTGTAGGTACTGCAGCCAGTGTGGAACCAGCAACACCCAGAGAGAGCCAGATTTTCCACTTTCCAAACAGGGCGGGCACGAGGAAGACGTTGCTGCAAATGGTCCCTGGCCTGACCTACATCCCAAACCATGCCCAAAACTTGTCTGTAGAGAGCAACTGGCCCAGGGCCTAGCCTTTGCCAGGACTGCAGCAATCAGAGAGCATGGACAGTGGAGCTCTGTGTGCTGGGCTTTCTCATCTGCTTCTTCTTGGTGCTGCGGTCAGACTGAGCTGTCCCCAGGCTTTGGCATCCTGTCCTGCTGCAGAGCAGACCTGACATCCTTCTTGGACCAACTTGAAATTACCCTTCAGTAGGATAACACATATACTAGGCAACAGGCTGGGGTGCAGAGTTGGGGTTTTTGGTGTTTCTAAAGGTTTCAAGCTTTGGTTTATTTGTTTGTTTTGTTAGGTTTGGGATTTTTTTGTTTTGATTTTTTTTAACGTACTGAGAAAAAACCTTGCTGTCCCAAAAATCCTGAGCACAATCACAAGATGTAGTCTCAGTTCGCCAAAGGCAGGCATGATAAACTCAAGAATTAAAATACAGATTTGTTGACTGCCAGAATTTCTATCTGGCATGTAAATCTCTGGTGTAACACCATAGTGCCCAGCATAGCTGGGAAAACTGTATGACAAGGTCGGGACAGGGATTGATCTGGGAGCTCTGGAATTCCCTTCCTTGCTGACCTTGCACAACATGACTGCCTGCCAGCTGTTGCCTTTGCTTCCTGTTCTTCATCCTACAAGTTTTTAAGCAGCTTTTTAGATTATTGTATGTTTGCATTCCAGTGTGTTCAGGAAGAGAAGACTAAGAAACTTCTGTATAATTTTTTTCACCTTTTGATTTTCTTTTTTTTCCATTTTTGTACAGTTTAATATCTAGATGTCAGGTGTTCTCCTGTGGGACTGCCTAGGGGTTCTGTGAGGGGATTTCTGATTATTTTTCTGCCCTTCCTGTCAGTGGACAGCCATCCATATCTGCCAGTTTGCCACTGACAGCAGATCTGTCCTGCATGAGTTGAAGGAGCTGGTGTGTGGCTGCATCTCGCATAGACCCCCTTCACAAAGAGCCAGTAATTGTTAAATAAATTATATGCTTTATTGTCCGCATGTTAATAACTCTAATCCCACCTCCAACTACCACGTTTAGAAATGTGATTAGGGAGGATTATACCTCACCTAATGCCTAATCAGTTGTCTGTTCTTAGCTGGCCTTTTATTTCCACACACGCAACATAAGGGATCTAATCAAACATCTCGCACGCATGGAAAATGCCGAGCGAGTTAAAAATCAGTTGAGTGAGAAAAGGTAACAGCTAGAAACCAGACGTGACTGAAACATCAGCCAGTGTGGTTACAGCTCTGGGCAGCACCCAAACTCACACCCTGAGCATTTATTTAGGCTGATTAAAAACCAAAAGGGCTGGAGGTAGATCTCCATCAGACTGGTTTTCTGGTGGTTTGGGTTTTTTTCCTGACAAAATGTGGTTGGGTTTTTTTCCCCTCCTCATACAATTCTTGGTTTTATTTTATTTTACATAGGAAAATATGGATGCCTTTTCCAGCAGTACTAATGAGCAGGCTGGTGAGTGCCACAGCTCAGGAGCTGCCTAACCAGTGTCCCTCAGAGCTGGTCCCTGAGCACCACTCCTTGCTCCCTATCTTGATGTGAGGTTCAGTTGCTAGGACTTGGCAGTGAACATGAAGTGACATCCTACTGTCCCAAAGTAATCCATGGGTGAATCTTCAGTGAGCAGAGTCATGGGATAGGATGCCTTTCCCCCTTGACTGTGCAGCCTGAAATCACCATCTACTCCACCTCACCAAGGATTCACATCACACAAGCACCCAGAAATAATCACCTCTTCCCCTAACAAAGACAAGGGAGACAGGCAGCACGTCGTGGAGTTCCCCAAGTACTTTAACACCAAGAGAAATGGCTTAATGAGAGCCAGTAGGGTCTAGAAATCCCCTTCCAAAAAGATGAAGGACCAAAGAAACCTTCCCTACCATAACTTGGCATAACCCTGTTGCCACTATGGGAGCCACCCCAGTCATCCAGCTGAGGTTTATCTCCTTTTTCTTGGAGCACCAGCTCTGTCTGCTTTCTCCTTCCTTTGACACATCCCCATGCCCAGCAACAGTTCTTGGGCAGGCAGAGCCAAAGGGACCCAGCAACTGGAGACAGGGTTTGGAATTCTGGTGGCTGCACTCCAAGAAAGGTTTGTCAAGTCTGTGTACTGCAACAGCACAAGGACCTGGAGCTGCTGCAGACAGATCAGAGGAGGCACAAAAAAGCTCCCGGGGCAG
>NW_008240031.1:1714993-1720562 GCF_000691975.1 Corvus brachyrhynchos | reverse complement strand
GGCGGGCCCGGGCACGGTGTGCCCAGAGGAGCTGGGGCTGCCCCTGGATCCCTGGCAGTGTCCAAGGCCAGGCTGGATGGGGCCTGGAGCAGCCTGGGACCATGGAAGGTGTCCCTGCCCATGGCAGGGTGTTTGGAATGAGATGATCCTTGAGGTCCCTTCCAACTCAACCCAATCTATGATCCTACAGATTTGTTAAAATTTAAAAAAAGAAAATAAAATCACATTTTCAAGTATTTTCATGTTGTCACTTTTTGTTTCAACTTTTTGTTCTCTTTTGCTTTTAGTTTATAATTACAAGACCCTGCTGAGGCCTGGAATGGTGAGAGCCTTGTGGAACCTTGGTGCTGTTGGTTTGTCTACAGTGTTTGTTATCAGGAAAGCCAAGGACTATGTTTAGGGGAGAATAAAGGAACAAATAATTGGCAGAGAACTGAAATTATGTCCTGAACATCAACAGAGATGCAAATCAAAGTATCGTGGAGAAATACCCAAGGATTTAGCAATTCTGGATTAGAAAGAGGATTTCAGCCACGTATTTCAAATCTCTAATCTCAAGTGAGCAAGTAATCTAAACCCACTTAATAACAATGAATGAAATTATATCTTAGCTAAGTAATTACTCCCTTTTTTCCTTCATATCATTCAGAATAAATATATTTCATGAGCTTTCATTGGAACATTACTTTACATTGCAATGATTTTAACTATTGAATTTTAAATATCTGTTCTCTTGGTTGACCGAAATGGAACTTCCTCCTGTACAGCCTGGTGCTAATGTAACCCCAGCTGCTCCTTTACTAGAGCTCTGTCCTTGAATTTGCCAACTTGGCTGCTTCAGAGAATTCCAGGTGGCAACTAAGTTTTGAAGGGACACAGATGAGTTGTGGTGGAGGCTGTAGCAGCCAGCTTTCCGATGGACACCTTGAATCTGATCTTACATAGTCCAGAGATGCTGTTAAAGCCATTCCAGCAAGGCAGCACTTGAGAATTCCATCTGAGGGCCAATACACACAGTGAAAGTGGGAGATACTTTGCTAGCGGCTAAGCACAAGGCTGAGCTTGCTTATGCCTGGGCACAAACATAGACCAACTTCTGGAGTAATCAGAAGAAGGGGAATCAGAGCATATCTGAAGATGCCCCTTCCCTGGGAGTGTTCCAGGCCAGGTTGGACAGGGCTTGGAGCACCCTGGTCTATTGGAAGGTGTCCCTGCCCATGGCAGGAGGTGGAATGAGATGATCTCTAAGGTGCCTTCCAAGCCAAACCACTCTGTAATTCTGTGAAGAGGGTCATGAGGCCCTCTGGGGTTTTCTTGCAGCCCACCAGCACAGTGTGGCACCTTGTTGGCCAGTGGTGTCAGGGGCTGCAGCTCTGCCTCTCACTCAGTGCAGTCCCACAGCACAGATGGGCTCAGCCTCTCCCTCTCCCCTACATGATCTTGAAAAGCCTTGGGTGGGTGCAAGCAAGCAGAAGCATTAGTGGAGCTTCCCCATGGCTGAGTGGGCAGAGAGAGGCAGTGATCAGAGAGACACTGGTCCAAGCCCTGCCAGGGAGGGCAGCAGCCTGAGTCTGCACTCACTGCATTCTGGTTTATGCTGTCATTTGCCTCATAAGTGATTTCAGTATTAGGGAAGGAAAAATAACTCATAACCCCGAGGAGTGGTGACTCAAGGGCTGTGCCTGTGTCGCACTATGGTGCCTCCTATGGCCAACAGCTGATGGGGAATCGTGGAGTGGCTTGGGTTGGAAGGGACCTTAAAATGATCTAATTCGGGCAGCCTGTGCCAGGGCCTCACCACCCTCACAGGGAGGAATTTCTTTCTAATATCTAATTTTACCCTGCCCCCTATCAGTTGGCAAACATTCCCCTTGTCCTGTCACTACATGCTCTTGTAAAAAGTGCCCCCGCACCAAAATCTAATCCTGCAGTAAACTGTCACACTCATCCTCCCCCAAGCCTGAAGCCTCTGTGCAAACCACAGCCTGCTCAGACAAATAAAAAGAGAGGTGTTCACCCTTTCCCCTGTGATGATCCACTTCTCCCCATGCCCTGTGGATGATAAAAAGCAGGAGCAGAGGAATTTTCCAGCTGCTGGAGCATTTTGTGAGGTTTCCCTTTCTCATGCTTTAGCTGAGAAACAGTGGAAGGCAGTTCTGTAAACTAACTCTCTATCTCACACCTGCACAGACTTGTTTTGGTTCACTGGGAAAAACATTTTGGAAATGGGTGTTACACCGTTCAGCCAGTTCCTCTGGGAGGCAAATGGTCAAGCATCCAATGGTTTTATGCCACCCTTGCGAACAAAGCTATATAAGCTGAATTATGTAATTAAATAGAGCCATTTCTGGCCTTTGAACCCGATCCTGGACTTGTGTCGTTTCTCATTGTCCCTGGGGACAACAGTGACAATGCCCTGAACCTGATCCCCATCCCACTGCAGGCAGGCTGCAGATCATGAGCCCGTGGGAGCACAGTTATGTCAGACACTGCCCAGAGCTTCCACATCCCCCCAGCTGGCTCAAAAAGCCATGACCTACCATTTTCTAACCAACGTGACACAGCCTTGGCTGTCCTTGTAGCCAAGGAGGGGTAGTTTTTGAAGGCTAGAGTAAATGGGAGGAAAAACTGAGGCGGGGGGGCAAACAGCATGGATGAGGTTAGCAGATTTGGGAGGTAGCACAGTTAAAAGTTTGGTGTTTGGGCCCTGACACATGCCAAACTTTTGCCTCAAAGCTGCTTCACCAGGACAGCAGCATATCCTTGTGGAGGAGCCATTCTCTGTGTGTTCCAGCCTCCCCACACACAGAAAATCACTTTTAAGGCCATGTCCAGGAGGGAAGGAGAAGCTGAGGGCTAACACATTTCAGCAGCTGCTAAATTACCTCTCCTGTCAGAGAAATTTCCAGCACAGAGACCATCTCTCCAGCTGCCTGACAACTCTCAACACCAAGCATGAGAAGAAGCTGCCCGCTTGGTCACTTCTGCCAGTGAAAATTGCTCCCCCAGCAGCCTCCAGCTCTGTCTGCTTGTGACTGATCCACAGGTGGCCTTTTAGCTATCATACTTTTTTCCTCCTCTCTGCCTTTGCAAGAGATGAAAATTAAGCTGCTGGGTGAATGCTGACCTGCAAATTGGAGAAAGTGCATGGGGGGGGGGGGGGGGCAAAATGCTTGTGCTTTCCATGTTCCTGCAAGGAAGGAAAGCAAGACCAGCAAACTTGTACTTTGAAAGAAAAAAATTAGAAAACAGTGAGATTCCCCTTCCCTACCATTATTTGTATTTTGCTTCAGCTCAGTCTTGGATGTGAGGATGTGCATTAGAAGCAGGGACCTTTGAGGGCTTCAGGACATAGCTCAGGCTTGACCAGAGCACAAGCAACACACAGCAACAAACACAGGGGCCACACTTCGAGCTACCATAGCACTGCCAAATCAGGCATCTGAATCCCATTTTAGGTATCCACATCCAAAATCCAAGCCCTAAATATTAATTTTCAGCCAGTGTTGATGTTTGTCATCATCTGCCAGACTCTGGCCAAACCGCTCAAGTCACTGCAGTGGCGTCATTCCCCACTGCCCCCTCCACACTCAGCACTTGTGGTTTATCTAGCTTGGGTTTCCTCTGCCATCCCGTGGCCTGCTCACTCTACACCATGATCCCGCTGCTGCTTTTTGCTTTTAGTGACTCTGAAAAATATTTGTATTCCCTGCAATTGCCCACCCACCCATTTTGTGTGCTCTGAAAGGACTTCTGCCCGTGTTGGAGGCTACAGTGAACACTGCCACAGCCGAGATGTGCTGGTGACCTCCCTTCAGACTGTAAGGTCTGGATAACCAGCCTTCAACTCGCATTCTTTAGAGCAATGTTAGCTTCTGCAGAGGCACATTAGGCCTCGAAGATGTCCTTCTCCCCTCACTTAGTCCCGTCTTTTAGCCTTGGCTTGATATCAGAGTCCTCTATTCTGCAGAAGCAGCAATGCTGGTGTCACACAAAGGGGGCCACTCCAAGGCTGAAGCCTATTTTTCAGTTGGTTAAAATAAATAGATTTTTCTCCCAAGACATAACAGTTTCCACTGAGGATGCCAGTGTCCCCCACAACTGTCCTTTCTTGGACTAGAAGAGAGCTATGCAAGGGCATTGCTATTCGTCTAGCCATGTGTTTTACCTTCTCACTAATGAAAACCATCCCTGTTTTTCCTCTCAGAAGCTGACACGGGCTCCCATCCCAGCCTGTCTTTGAAGTTACGGTTTCTGACTTTCGCTGTCTCTCCCTCCTACCTACCCTCCTCATTTTGAATTAAGGGATCATCCAAGGGACACCAGTGTGTGCTTGATTGAGAGCCCTCCAGCTCTGCTCCAGAACACGAGCAGACCAGACTGATAAACCGATATGCACCATCCATCTCCAAGGAAAAGGCTTTCAAACCCATCCAGCTCCCATCCTGGGACACAGGCCATGGCTGTGCAGGCTCTCAGGGAGGTGGGCAGGCAGCTGTGCCCACCCCAGGGACAGAGTAAGTCTCAACAACAGATCTATCCTCTTTGGAAAAATAGATATTCAGGGGTTCCCTGGGGCACAAATACTAATAATATTCCAGGAGTTCAAATTGATCATCCTTGTGGGTCTCTTCCAACTCAGGATATTCTACGATTCTATTATTCAAATACTCACCAGGAGCCCATAACCTGGGGAAAAGTCATTTTGGGAAAGAAACTGTGGATTTCTAGTAAAGTTTGGGAGTTTTTTAGTCCCTGATGCTCAACTTCTCCACCAGCTCAACTAGGAGTGTGAGTCTGACACAGAACCCCTGCCTTGGCGGGTGATTTGATGAGCCACCAAAGCTATCAAAACTCTCTCTGTAGTCAGTGGTGTGTTTAATTCTGCTGCAGATATTTCCATAGGACGGGATGGGTTATTCCTTGGGCAAACCTCTCACCACCACACAACGAAGTAACCTGGGTGCCAAGGCACCCTACACAGGGAAATTCCATGTTTTGTGATACAGAAGTTTGAACAGAGGATTACAATGATAGAAAAGTCATAAAACACTTGTCACAAACAAAGATTATGGCTCAGTCTTGCTCCCTGGACATGGAAGGAAGCAAACTCAGTCCTTAAAATTTCAAGGTTCTGGTGAATTTGCAACATAAATTATTCATTGTCCTAAACAAAGTAATTCCCTTATCTAACTCATCTCTACTTGCTGGAGCAATAAACATGGCTGCAATTAATTCTGGTGCAGAAGAGCCAATAAAATGAATTATGTCCCAGAAACCTTTCTTCTGCATCCTATTTTAAGACCAGTAACGAAAACACATTGCCAGAAGCTTCTTTCAGACAGACCATCATGAATTAGAAAGACACTGGAAGACAACATGCAGATGCAGATCCTCCCAGGCTTTGGTCCTGCACCAGCAGAGACAACAACAGCTCTGTCCTCTTGCCTTGACTGAATTCAAGGCTTGCATGGGCAGGGAGAGACACCTTCCACGGTCCCAGGCTGCTCCAAGCCCCGTCCAGCCTGGCCTTGGACACTGCCAGGGATCCCACGGCAGACACAACATC
>NW_008240031.1:1707012-1714775 GCF_000691975.1 Corvus brachyrhynchos | reverse complement strand
GCCACCACCCCTGCAGCATCTCGGTGGCCTCCTCTGGACTGGCCCCAATGGGTTTAAGGCCACAGCAAGACTCATTTCTCCTTGTACTCAAAATTCCCCTTCTCTTTGTGAGCAAGCAGCTCCTTCCTTCTCACTGGGGTGAGCCTGTACCTGCTCTCCTGACACTGAAATCAGCTCCCCAGTCCCTCCCTCCCGTTCTCCCCTCACAAATCCCTCCACATCCTCGGAGCCATAGCAGGGAACCAGCATCCCAAGCAATACAGCTAATACAGCCCCACACACCAGGCTCCATCATCGAGGCACAGCAGAGGCTCAGATTAAGCGATAAGCCCCACCGCAGCCCACAAGGATGGATAAAGCCACCATTTCCATTTTACAAATAGAGGAGCTAAGGCAGAGAGATTAGCTGCCTTCCCTCAAGGAGCCTCAGACCTGGACTCCAATTAAATGAGTTTCTCTCTAACCAGGGAGATGGCTCAGGTTACAGCTGTGGGCTGTAAATCACGGAGTGTCTGGTGCAGGCTGATGGGAGAGAACACATGATAGTTTATTAAATATAATGAGGCTTAGGTCCCCAGCTTTGTTTGAGGCCAATACCCTAATTTGTCCAGATAAACTGACTTTTCAAAGCAAAAAGTGTCTTTTCAAGCTTTTTCACTAACCTTTTGCATGATGCTGGTATCCTCTCCCTTTCTCACCTGTACCTGTCTGAGCTACGAAGACTGCAGGAAAAATCCACATTCACCCCATGGTGAAGGCGGTACAGATCCCACCCTCCTCTCTCCCCAGGGATGTGGGATTAACAGCACAGACAAACACCCCAAGTTACTTGGGCTGAATCTGTGGATCTTCAGCTGGTGGTGTCCCTTATTAGCCCTTCATCCAGAACCTGAGAGCTCTGGGTGCACCCACAGCCTCCTGCCTCTGTAATCTGCTGCTCCACAGAGAATGTGGCCTTTAGTACCATGCTGTATGCCATCCTGGGTGTTTAAATGTCCTGGGGTCTTCAGTGGGGATTGGTGAAAGCTTTGAACACTGGGTGCAAGGACCAGGAGACTGATAACCAAGGGGACAGGACACTGAGGACATATGTCCTCTTTTCCCTGCCACTGGAGAGCAACCAGCATCTCAAAAGTGTAGTTATCTGACCCCTTCCAGGTGTTTAACTCGAGAGGGATTGCTCTCCCCTTGACTGCAGGAGGAGCTGGAACACCAGTGTCTCTCTGTGAGTGTCTGACCTGGATGAGCAGCACGCTCTGATTTCCACCACGACATTTTTCAAAGCTTGATTGTGTCCTGAAAATCCCATTTCATAATAAATTTTGCAAGTGCAACCTGCTGCCGAATTGCTTTAGAGAAACACATTGCCAAGGGTCAGTGGTGCACTCCTATACCCTGTTAGCATCCTCCTGCTCAACTTGCAGCTGCTTTATACCAGGGACCCATTGCAAAAGGTCTGTGGTGCCCCCCAACACGCCCCTAACACCCTCTAGTTCCCTTGTGCTGCTGCTGCTGGGCAGAGACATTAAACCCGTGCTGTCTCCCACAATTGCTGGGCATCCTTCCCACAGCTCTGATCCCTGAGGCCTCTCTAAACCCTACCTGCTCCCACATGCTGGGATGTCCCTTGTCCTCCCCAGGAGGCCCACACAGCACCCCCCTGCGTGGATGGAGCATATGGCCGGGCATATGGGGCGTTAATGCAGCAGCTGGCGCGGGGCGGTGCAGGATTCGGCACGGTGGCCGCAGGCCTGGGCTGCAAACAAGGAGCCCATGTGTGTGACCTGGCCACATCCCATGCTTTGGACATCCCTGCCCGACCAGGGGGGGTTGGTGGCAGTGTCTACAGCCCCTCCCTGCTGCTGGGATTTACTCTGATGCCGATTTTAGGGACGTTGGGAAAGGAGTTTCCTTCCTCGCTGGCATTTGGAATCATCCCGGTGTTTCGTTCTCCCTCACTGCTGCACAGTTGCTTCAGAGCATCACCAGGGACAGGGGCATTTACCTCTGATGGTGGGATTTTTTCAGGAGCGGGGTGTTGGCAGCTCTCCACCTCAGAGACAAACCTCTATCACAGATCACAGTGCCCTGAAGCAGCCACAGCCACACAGCTCCTGCTGCTCTCACCAGCTCATCCTGGCATGGTCTCCTCTTGGGTAAAAAACGCCCTCTCTTGGTTACTTCCTTTTTCCCTCTTGCTCCAGATTTCAACCGCAGCAGCTGGATGGTATTTGTGGCCAGCTGAATCAGACAGGGATGCTGGCGACAAGGAGATGGGGTTTCCTGGGAATACTCCTTCCTAGCATTTAATCTTACAGATGGATGAAGCCATTGCGAAGGTCCAGCACTCCCCCGGGATGATTTGCACCTGTGTAAAGGGTAGGCTGGCAGCACACAGAGATACCTGTGTGAATAAATCTCCGCGCCTCCCTGTGCCTCAGCTTCCCCTTCCAAAGGAGAAATATTATTGTCTTCTATATAAAGTCTGGTGAGGATAACACCTAAATGCATATTAGATGTATGTAGGTCTGGGTATGCACTCACACATGTATTAGGGTTGTTGAATCTATCTGAAAAAAAATATATATCTATATGTATGTATGTTTATGTACACACACACACACATATAAATATATATATATATTGTCCAGCTTGGCTGCTTCTGCTCCAGGGGAAAAGCATCCCAAGTGCTTGGAGCTACAAATCTCTGCCATAGGCTGAGCTGATTGAACACAAAGAGCAGGAGGGCAGGACTGAAGATAAAGAGCACCAGGTAGCTGCATGAGGAGCTCATCTGCATCTGGGCTGCTGCTCCAGCACTGGTGATTGCCCCTAGCTCACAGAATCGTAGAATCATTTAGGTGGGAAAAGCCACTAAGATCATCAGGTCCAACCATTCCCCCAGCACTGCCAAGTCCACCAAACCATGTCACCGCATCTAGACATCTTTTAAATCCCTTTTAAATCCCAGGGATGGGGACTCCACTGCTGCCCTGGGCAGCTGTGCCAGGGCTGGACAGCCCTTTCAGGGAAGAAATTTTCCCCATATCCAGCCTAAACCTGCCTTGGCACAATTTGAGGCCATTTTCTCTTGTCACTTGGGAGCCAACCCCCCTCCTTGACTGCCCCCTCCTGTCAGGGACTTGTGCAGAGCCACAAGGTCCCCCCTGAGCCTCCTTTGCTCCAGCCTGAGCCCCTTTCCCAGCTCCCTCAGCCGCTCCTGGGGCTCCAGCCCCTTCCCAGCTCCGTTCCCTTCCCTGGACACGCTCCAGCCCCTCAATGTCTCTCTTGTCCTGAGGCGCCCAGAGCTGGACACAGCCCTTGAGGTGTGGCCTCACTGTCTCCCCATGGGAGATCTTCTTCCACCTCCCACAGAGCTTCTGTTCACTCCTCACTTTTCTCATTCAGCTCCTGTGTTTAAATTTTGGGGTGTCACAGCCTGGCTCACACCCCTGCAGCAGCACCCAGAGCAAATCCCTGCTCACCTTCGCTTCAGATTCAAGGACCATGTCTCAGAAAAGTTGTGAAGACTTTGTATTTCCAACCGATTTTTTCAATGAATATATCATCAAGACCTCCAGAAAAATATCCTAAAAGCTGCCTAAATGAGAACCCTATTTCTGAGAACTCAAAGGTGAAGCCTGAAATATTTCCCCCAACGATGCAAAACTCCAGCTCACATTGCAGAAGTTGGTCCCACTGAGACAACTCTGTCCTGTTCACTATGGAAACGGAGTTAACAGCTACACCTTAAAAACAGGCAGGATTACAGACATCCCTATCAGGATTTGCCAGAGGTTACCCAAGAGCAGAGGAAGGTTTTAGCTGACAGGGTCAGTCCTTAAAACCTCAGCCCTTGCCTGGTCTGGCTTTGCATCTCCTGCCTGCAAATTGGCTTCCTGAATTTGAGATGACCCCTGAGGCTCAAGGCACTGCATGAACTATTAGGAAGCCCAATCGGATTTGTGACATCTCAGTCAGTGTCATCTCTGCAGACAGAAATAAATAAAATGAAACCTGGGGGGTTGTAGCTCAACTCTGCTGTTTGGCTTCTTCCTCGGTATTGGCACATACAGTTTTTAGTCTCAGTTCCTAAGGAAATGAGCTTTATATAAATTGCTTAAGATTTACATTTGAAACCCCTACTTGCCCAAACTGATCAAATTATTAATGGTACCATGAGGGGAAGTGGGAAGCATCAGCCGAGGTCACATTGGGCATCACAGAGTCCTGTCCTGGCTTACCCTTCAGGAAAAATTCCCTAAAAATCAGAATTCTCATTCAGAAATGAGGCCACCGACAATTTGGCACGTTCCCAGCCTCACTGGCCTTATTCCTTGGTTGTGGTTAATTAAGGTGTAAAAAATTCTTAGATCATAAAATCACTTAGGTTGGAAAATACCCTTAAAATCATCAAGTCCAACCATTAAACTCCCTCTGGACATGACGTTTGTATTTCCTCTTCCTGGCAAGCAGACGTGGCTGGGTGCGACAGGAGGTGATGGAGGGTCCTGCATGTCCTGGTGCAACCGAGACCCCCAAAACAGCTCCAGATGTGGGTCCCAGCCCTCTGCTGTCCCCAGCGCGGCTCCGGTGGCAGAGCTGCCTCCGGGCCACCACACGAGGGCAGCCCAAGTTCGGGTGTGCAGGGAGCTGAGCAAGCCGATGTGCCGAAATGGGGGAAAACAACACCCGAACGATTCTACTCTACATATATAGCATTTATTTGACCCCACACACACACACACGATTTCATTCGGGCATCACCAGAGGCTGCTTCTCAGCCCCTGCACCCTTGTGGTGACAGCCCAGATGCCACGTGAAGGGTCACCCTGGAGGGCCACCACAAAATGCTCCATCACCCCCGCTCACCATCGTTTGATCGCAGCATCATTTAGGTTGGAAAAGACCCCCGAGATCACCAAGTCCAACCACTAATCTGATGCCGAAATCTGAATTCCCCAGACCCAGAGCAGCGTGAAGGACACAGGACAGACTCACTGCTTCAGGTAACAGTTTATTTTCTCCAGGGGTGTAAGATGTGCAGCAGGTACGTGTACAGGACCGCCAAGAGGAGTCGCAACCGAACAAGAGACTGGAACAAAGAAACCTAAACAGTGTCCTGCCCTACAGCAAATAGTGCAAGTCATGTAAAACATTGGTTCAACATAGGAAAACACAGGGGGAAAAAAAGGTGTTTCCAGGCCACAGGTATTTCCTCTCCCTCTGCTGGAAATCCCAGAGGTGGGGTTGGGAGGCGGGATGGGGATGAGTTCACTCGGGCTCGGACTATATGAGGTGTTATCTTCCACAAGAAGGGATTTTTCTCAGTTCTTCCCTTCTTGGTTTTGGCTTGGAAAGAAACTCAGGTGCATAGAGTCAGAGGCACCAAAAGGCAGTGGCAGATCTTAAAAACCCACGGGTAACCTGCTGCCAAAACCAGCATTTTCTCAAAATGAGATGGTTGGGGTCTGGCTTCATTTACTCTCTTACCTTAAAAGTTTCATCTGCAACCACACAATATTCCATTTTCAGAGCCCTGAGACTGTAAATAAAGCACTAATCACCCCCAAAACAGATGGAAAAGGATGGGGAGCATAGCAGGCCCCAGGGGGCTGCGGGCAGAGCACGAGCAGAGCAGAGCAGAGACTGGGCAGCATTTGCAGCCTCACTGGTGCCACCAGGAGTCCTGCTGACACATTCAAGTCTAAAACATTTCAGGCTGTATTTTGCAAAATTATTCCCTTTTTTTTTCTTCCTGCAGGTGACTGGAAATGGAAATGGAAAAGCTTGTCACTTGCCAACCTGCAGGCTCTTTCTCCCCTTTTTAAAAACACGAATATTTTTTTCTGTATGCAATTTCCTTCTGCACAACTGCAGGAAGAGGCTCTTGCAATGCTCAGCAAAGGGCTTCAAGCCCAGGGGAAGGGTTTGCCCATCCAGCTCCCTGCCACTCGTGCCAGGAGATGCTCCTTTGGTAGCAACACCTGGTCCAAGCAAACGCTGCGTGCGCAGCATCGCCCCAGTGCCGTTCCCCCTCCGCAGCCTGGATGCTCCAGCAGATAACAGCAGCTGTTCAGGAGCAAGCATGTAGCCATATGTTGTTGCTAACAAGCATTTACTGAAGCTGGTTTCTTCCCGTGATTCCCATGTGTCTGATTAATGCACAGCTCCTCCGAGCGGTTTTCAGATTTTTTTTTTTCACCCTCCCCTTGCAAATCTATCTCTTGTTGTTGTTGTTCTGGCATTATAAGCAAACCAGAATGTGAGCATAAAATGGGGTTAAAAGCCAGAAGACCTGAAAAAAAAATTATAAATGTATTTAAATAGCTAAAAAGTCATTCACACAATTTTCATTTGTGGGGTTTCTTTGTGCTCAGGAACACACAGCTTATGGCCTACCCTGCTGTGGTCCTGCAGGCTCCAAGCACAGAGGAGCTGCTCAACAACTGACCACCTGCCCTGGGAGGGGGAATGGTATTTCTTTGTTCCCAAGTCACATTTCTGGACTCTGCTTGCAGATCTGGACCGCTGCCCAAGCACCTGATGCTGTGGAGTCCTTCTCCAAAGAGTGAAGAAAGGAAAATAACCTGTGGCTGTAAGAACTTGGGATGTTTTACTGGGATTACAGCAGGGTGTATGACCTATGAGCCTGAATCCCTGGTCCCCAGGTTTGGGAGGATGGACTTGGACCTTTATTTCCCATTGCATTCCCAGTGGAAACGGACTGGGAAGAAATCAAGCTGCCTGACCCGGGTCTCCAGGCTGCGCCAGCATCCCATCCTCTTGGGAAAGGTTTTTCCAGGGACTGTCCCATGAGCTGAGCAGAGAGGAGGGAGCAGTGGTGGTGGGAACATCCCTCCCAGTGGTTAACCTTATCTCACTGAGCTATGGGAAAGCACAGCACGCTGGTAGGTAGCAGAGAGGTGCCCAAAGGTGATTCATCCCACCCCTGGGAGGTCCAGCGTAGGTGGGGTGAATCACCCTCCATCAATACTTGCCTCCCTCCAGAGCCAGGATGGCTTCAGAGGAAGGCTGGAAATCCTGTGCCAGGTTGCAGGACAACACACAGGTGTCCCAATAGGCACAGGGTGCCTGTTTACTTCACTTCCAAATGGCTGAACAATGTGGGACAAGTCCCACCATTCCTACCTGGAGCTTATTTCCCAGGCTTTTGCACCTCATTCAAAAACAACAAAGCAATTCCTGAGCGGCCACATGAATTACAGGGCTCGTGTTCGTGTCAGTTGTGTTTAAAGAATCATCAAAAGGTTTGGGTTAGAAGGGACCTTTAAGGGTCATCCAGTTCCACCCCCTTGCCCTGGGCAGGGACACCTTCCACTATCCCAGGTTGCTCCAAGCCCCATCCAACCTGGCCTTGGACACTCCCAGGGATGGGGCAGTCACCACCTGTTTGGGCAACTTGTTCCAGTGTTTTCACCACCCTCATTGTAAAAAATTTCTTCCTTCCATCTAGACTGAATCTTCTCTCAGTTTAAAACACCTCCTTTTCTTCTATCACAACAGGCCCTGCTAAAATGTTTGCCCCCATCTTTCTCCTAAACCACCTTTAGGCCCTGCCAGGGGCTCTGAGCTCTCCCTGGAGCCTTCTCTTGTGCAGCTGAACACCCCCAGCTGTCCCAGGCGGGCTGCAGAGCAGAGGGGCTCCAGCCCTGGAGCAGCTCCGTGGCCTCCTCTGGGCTCTCTCCAGCAGCTCCAGGTCCTTCTGATGCTGGAGGCAGGTCTGCCGGGGGGGGCTCAAC
>NW_008240031.1:1704070-1706995 GCF_000691975.1 Corvus brachyrhynchos | reverse complement strand
CGGGGCAGAGGGGCAGAATCCCCCCTCCCCTGCTGTCCACACTGCCCCTGCTGCAGCCAGGACGTAGGAGCCAAGGTGAGATGAACAAGAAGCCACCACACCATGAGCTGGGACAGAACCTGTGTCCTTCCAGCCTGAGGTTTGGTGCTCATTACACCCATCCTGGTTAGGAAACGGGAGCAGATCCCCAGGAAGGCACCTTCACGCTTAGCTGGGCTCCCACATGGATACCTGTGGCCTGGACTCACCACACAACATCAAAATGGTAAGAAACAGGGTTTTCTCTAATCATCCCTCTACACCCCAAAACATGATCACTGCCAGCACTCAGCTCCCTCCAGCCCTACCCAACCCAGTGCCAACGCGGGAAAATCAACCTTAACTTTATAATCATCATCAGCATTGCAACGCCAACAGCCCCTCGGGCTGGAGCCCGTACCAGCTCAATGCTTAATTAGTAAGTGATTATTCTGCCTTTCCAAAAGGTGTCAGGCAAACATCCACAGAGCTGAAGCCACATGGATGGCTGCACTGGCAGCTCAGCAACTGCAGCGGCTTTGCCTTCTCACCATGGCCACAGGCAAGAGAATCAAGTCCTGCTAATAATTTAAAAGCATCAATTAATACCGTTTAATAAATACATAAAATGACCTAGTCTCTTTTTTTCCATCCGCTTTTTAGCATCAATCAAAGTTAAGGGTGATTGTCCCGTGAGTAACTAAGGCAAATCTGTTTGTGTATGTGTGTGTTCCTCACTACTTTTTTGATTTTTTTTCCATTGTTTTGTACATAAAGCAATCACATAAAAATAGTTATAAATAGAAAAATTGCAAAGGTTTATCCCCACTTAGACATATAGGAAAAAAAAAAAAAGAACCCAACTGACCTAACAAACAAACCGAGACAGAAAAAACACCTTGCTTCAAGTCCTTGCAGATCATACAGTACTCAGCATCTTTGGATATTTTACAATGACTCCAAATCGTAGACAAAAAAAACACCTGAAGGAACCAATCATCTGCAAAATGTCGCTTGTGTAAGGAGTTGATGTGGATTAAAAAGAAAAAGTTTGATGCAGTTCTAAGAAGATTTCTTTTTCTTCTTCCTTTTTTTTCCTCTCCATTGACTTTCGTTGCACGTGGAGTCCTTATGATTTCTTTTTGGAGGAGGAAGCCAAGTGTTGGGCAGTTCTTTGGGATCATTCTGCTACGGGTGGTCTCAGTGCAGAAGTCCCTCACACCCTCCTGGGGGCTGTGGAACCCTTGACTCCCTGTGTCCCCCTCCTTGCCTCTGGTGGGCAGATTCTCATCCAGCCACCGTGTCACTGATGGAAAAACCAAAAAACTCATGAACCCGTGGTTCTCACATTCCCTTCTCTTTTGCTGACATTGAAAGGTCACAGTAAAAAGAGAAATAAAAAGCCCTAATTTGTAACATTTACATTTCCAAGTGTTGGTTCCATGTAAAACAACCACTGCAGCCCACCTCAGCCAGTGGTGGAACTGAGGTCCCACCACGTCTGCCTCCAAGGCTCATCTAGGAGGAGCCACGAGAGGCAGATGGCCACCAAAAGCCTTTATCCTTCAGAGTAACTCATGGATTTGGGGCTGAAGGAGGTGGATAGGGCTATTCCAGCCAATCTGCCACTTTTTTTGCCCCAAAACAATTACCAGATGGGGTGGCCAAGATGGGGTCTGCAGGGATGCTGAGGAGTCACCCCAAACCTGTTGGCCACCGTGTGCAACCTTTGGCTTGGAGGACCCATATGTCACCACCTTCTCTTTTGAACCAATGAACAGTGAAAAATAGCATTTCTACTTGCTTGCAAGTAGATGACATCACCATCAAGACACCTTTAGTGAACTTCTTTTCCACAAAGATCCCGTGAGACAAGCAGCAGGGATATTTGCACACCCAATTGTTTCCCATCAGCACTGCAGATTTGGGGACACGCGAGTGTTTTGTAAATTTTTCTCATCACTATCACATAGGAATTTGAGGGAATTAAGGACAGAACCCCAGATATTTCAGAATGGTCAGCGGCAGCGAATTCTGACTCTTTGGTTTGAAACGAGTTTTTCATTTCAAAATTCCCACGTGGTTCATTTTTTCAAAGCAAGGGTTTAATAAAAGCTCAGTATCGAAACATTTCTGATTCTTCCAAAACTTTTCCTTCACCTTTTCAAGCAACTGAAGTTAAAATACTCAAAATAGGCTTTGGTTCTCCTTTTGAAACTTTGAAATAGGTAAAGAACCAAAATAAGTAAAATCCCCCTTTTCCACCCAGCTTTGCGCTGGGTGTTTTTCTATCTCCTTTTTTTTTTTTTTTTTTTTTTTTTTATTTTTTTGGGTCCCAACTCATGCTGCAGATCAGGGCTTTCACCAGCCCTGTAAATCTGATATACTGCTGAGAAAGGCAGTGGCCAGGATCCTCCCTCTCCCATCAAAGCTGCTAGACCTCCCTTTTATCCCTTGTAGAACAAATATTGTTGCCAGACATAGGAATTAATTAAAAAGAAAAGAAAACAAAACCAGAAAGAAAACAGAAAAGTCCTTTTGACCAAAAGGGCCAAGGAATGCAACATAACAAACCCAAGTCTGGACGGCTTGTCAGTGTCCACTGAGCTCTGTCGGTGGGAAATGGGTAACAGTTCCCACAGAAAAGCCATCTCATGGTGATGGCCGAGCCCTGGACTAAGGCAAGTGACATTTTTGGGAGTGTTGAAGAGAGCAGCAGTCCTGGCCTGGCCTTCCCAGACAGAGCCATGAGTGGTGGGATGGGACAGTGAGTGCCCGATGGCCCCAAAGCCAAGTGCTAAGTCTGAAGTGCCGGTGGCCATGGGCCACGGCACTTGCCCATCCCCTGCTCGCCCCAGGGATGGCCCCGTGCCCTGGCAGTGAGGGGGTGAAGAGCTTCTCGGGAAC
>NW_008240031.1:1687810-1703515 GCF_000691975.1 Corvus brachyrhynchos | reverse complement strand
ACTTGGCGTTGCAGTGGATGCAAAGGTAGGGCCGCTCTCCCGTGTGCTTCCGCATGTGGATTTTGAGCTTGTCCTGCCTGCAAAAGAAAAGGCGCTTGGTCAGATGGTGTGGGCCGGGGGCAGGGTGGTTGGGATTGCTCTTGGGATCAGGGGAGGAGGTGATGGGAAGGTGGGGAGCTCATCCTGGGGCCTCTCCCAGTGTATGGATGGTCTTGCAGACTGATGTTTGCATTCGCCTTCTCTTTCCTGGGCACCAAAACATCACACACAGAGCCCTCCCATGTCAGGAGTTTGCAGCCCATCCCAGAGAGTTCAAAACAGCTTAAATTGGAGGGAAAAAACCCCTGGAATAAACCCAAAACCCACAGAATCGTTAAGGCTGGAGAAGACCTAAGATCATCAAGTCCAATCATTCCCCCAGCCAAGGCCACCACTAACCTGCGTCCCCAAGTGCCACATCCACACGGCTTTTAAATCCCTCCAGGGATGGGGATTTCACTGCTGCCCTGGGCAGCTGTGCCAGGGATGGACAACCCTTTCAGTGAAGAAATTTTTCCTGATTTTCCAAGCTCAAGTTCCCCTGGCACAACTTCAGCCCGTTCCCTCTTGTTCTGTCCCTTGTTCTCTGGGAGAAGAGCCCGGCCCCCACCAGCCTTACAACCTCCTTCCATGTATTTGTAAAGAGCAAGTATCTAAATATGGGAATATATCTATATATAACTAAATCTGGGATTATTAAATAAGTACAGCCCTATTCCAGCCTGCGAATAAGGAAATTAGTTGGGATTCGAGAGCCTGGCAAGGTGGGACAATACCACTTAAATTCAGCCCCTCTTGGAGCCGATTATCCTCTCCTTTTATTCTTGCACTGACCACATGGTGTCTCAGGAGCTTTCTTATGGAGCAGGAGCATCACAGAGGGTGATGCTGCCAGAGGTGCAGCAGCCAGGCACTCTGTACTTCCCTGCCAGGGTCCTCAAGGCCAGCACACATCCAGCCTCCCACACAGTCTGGAGAAGTTTTTTAAATCCAGCCACGGAATAGCATAATATCCATCCCAATGGCACTTATTTACAAATATATATGTATGTATTTTTTAAGGGGAACGTCTAAAAGCAAGAATATTTTTCCATGCTGGCGATCCAACCACTACTTTTTCCCCCAGTAAATGAATGTTTCCTTTCGCAGCCAAAAAAGCAAAAAAACCAAAATCACAGGTAAAGCATATGATTATAGAAAGTGAAGCTGACTATGGCTCAGCTGAGCTGAACACTGCTTCCTAGGTTGCACCAGTGAAGTTCAAGTAAAGAGCAAAATGGGAAAATTTACATTGTTTTCCAAAATTATTTCAGTATGAACCCTCCAACATGCTAGTATTGAGGCTAAAAATAATGCAGAACATGTGGAGTAATGTAATTATTAAATATAAAATATATATTATATATTAGAGATGTGCCATATAAAACTGTACTGTGTATTTTAATATAAACAGTAAAGAATATACAATTTATTATTGTTTTAAAATATAATCATATTTTAAATTACATCATATTAAGTATATATTACAATGTTTTAATGTATGTAATATAAAAACCACACTAACATTTGTTTCTTCAGGCAGGTCAAGCTCTCTAAACTTGCAAGGTGCTGCCTTTGAACTAGTTTTTGCCACCCAGCCCGTGTGCATATTGAAACAGTTTTTGGTGACATGCCCAGCAGCACAAAGGCGTTGGCCATACTGTGAGGAATGCAGCCCTGGGCTGGGCATCCCTGCACACCAGTCCCTCAGGATCAAGGATGCAAAGGAGTATCCCTAGCAGGAGAGTCACTTCTTCACCAGACGATGCTTAATTGCCCTTGGGAGACTGATCCCAGCCTGGTCCTGCACCTACAGATTTTTTTAGGGAGACACCAAAAAAGGCATCTCTCAGGACCTGTGCCAAGCTCAGGGCAACTTCCCACTCTGGCATTTTTACAGGTGGTGCTACCCCAGTGTTCTCACAAGGGTGCATTTCCCCTGGAGGGGCTGGAATCAGCGCTCAGCAGCAGACAAAGCAGCAGCAGCAGGGAGAATTCCTCCCTGAACGGAGAATCGCGGCGAAGCCGTGCGCGGGTGAACGTGGGGGCTCGTGCTGCAAAGCGGTGGGAAATGTTAATAAGAGCTGCCGGCCCCACCTATAATTTAATTTAAACCCCTATATGTAATGTTTGACCTAGCAGGATCGCTTTTCCTAATAAACACGCCGCGTGCCAGGACTGTATAATGTAAATACAGGCAAAGCTCTTTTCGGGCTATTACCCATCTCCGGCAGCAGACGGGGAGAAACCCAATCCTCCCTGCCCCGGCAGCATCTCCGGGGAATGCAAGGGAGGTTTGTGGCTCTGCCTGGAGCCTCTCAGGGGCTGGGGGGGCGAGGTGCTCTGTGGTGAAGCACCCCAGGGAGAATGTGGCACAGGCAACTCTGGGTTTGTGAGCTGGGAGCTGGGCTGGAGGCTCGCTCTGACGGAGACCCACGCTCCGTGTGTGTGAATAACCTTAATGCAATTGCATTAGGAGAGCGATTAGGGCTCTGTGAGCTGTCACAACACAAATAATAGGAACAAATAATGTTAACCTTTCCGGCTGGAACAGTATCTCCTTGAGTACTCTGGGGTTGTCTTGGTGGAAAAGCTGAAATATTTGCAGCTTTCTCCAGTGTTCTGGCAGGGTAGAACAGCAGACTAGAAGCTGAGCAGCCTTTGTTTAAGGAAAAAATAATTAATGAGCTATTAAATGAAGTCCTGCTTCCTGCGATCAGATGTCCCTGGGCAGCAGGAGTGGCAGATCCAGGTGCATGTGGGGTCCTTGCCCGGCGATGCGAGATCCCACTGATGTGAAGGGGAAAGGATCTGATGGGGAGGTTGGGGCACTCCTCACCCAGGAAAATATATCTTCTCTATTTCCCCAGTAGATTTTCTCCTCCACAGTTTCTTAACTGCAGAAATAAGGCAAAGGACTGATTCATACTGAAATTCCATTTGGGAACCTCTGCTTCCCTGCACCTTCACTCCCAGGGGACCCCAAGAGAGACCATATGAGCTTGCATCTCCCCAGTGAAGGCACCGTGGGTACAAGTACAAAGCTTTCATGAAGCATGGGACTCCCCCCTGAGAGCAAAACAAATAATGCAAGTGGCAGCACTGAGGAAATCCCGGTAGAAATCTCTTTCTACATCTCAATCAGTCCACTTTGCTTAAAAATACACTTTCTCCTGAAAGAGAGCTCTCACATCAGAGTAATGATGAGAACAGTTGAAAACACCCCAACCCAAACAAAACCAATAAGCTGCATGCTATTCAAAATCCTTCTGAACACATTTAAAAACAAATCAGTATTTCAAGATATCCACTTTGCTCAGGGTGTTAAAGAAGGAAAAGACCCTTCAGCACCCTTCAGCTCTGCACAGGGTGACCCACAAGAACAGTTTTCATCAGTGATGCTGGGGGACTGCACTGTTGAGCAGCCCCAGCTTTGTGATTTTTTTCCTTGGATAAAGTCCCCCTACCCCTGTGCCCTGTATTGAGACGCTGCTGAGCACATGGGGGATGTCAAAACCAATGGGTTTAGTCCTACATTAGTAATGGATCATGCTAGAGCAGCTCTGTGTGGAGTGTTTAACTGCCACCATGCTGACATAGCCCATCTGGATTAGGGGTCAGTATCAGCATCTCTCTGTGCCTCAGTTTCCCCAAACTAAGTGAACAACACTGCCCTTGCCGTTGGGACTTTGTAAAGGTTTCAGGGAGCCCTCTGGGAGGGCTCAGCTCTATTATTCCTGTTACAGGGAAGTTGTCAGTGATGGATCTAGCCAGGCCATTTCCTCATCAGCAATTAGCACCCACAGCAGCACACACAAGGGAGTGACAGGGACCACAGGATGGGGCTGGCCAGGCGTCCCTCCAGTCCCAGATGCCACCACGCTCACAGGGCTGAACCCACGCCGCAGAGACAACAGCCCAGTGCTAACCTGAGGATGCAGCACCAGCAGGAGCCAGACCCAAATTCCTGCAGGCAGGAATGATCACCATGCAGTGCCCTCTCCCCTGCAAATACCAGGGTGAGCTGGCTCATGTCGCACATGCCCGCCCGAGGCACGATGCTCCCTGCATTATAATACAGCGTCTGCTGCGTTGATGGAGGGGAGCATGGAAATTTATTTTCAGGTCAAATTCTCATCATCTGCATATCTTCCATTCGAGTATTATCATAGGGACAGGAGAAGAAAAGACAGGCTGAATGCAGGAGCACCCCAGGTGTCCGGCCATTGTCAGGAGCTCGCCTCTGCCTACTGTGAAGATTATTTTCCTCTGGTTTTCTCACCCTAGCTTAATAGGGCTCTCTCTCTCTCATGCAGCCAGGAGCTGAAATACCATGCTCTTGTCAGAAAGCTTTATTATTATGGTAAAGATTGTTCTCATTAGATATTAATTATACTCAGCAAGAGCAGGTCCAGGAATCTATTTGTCTCTGCTCACCGATTAAATTTGCCCAGCTTTGCAGAGCACAGTTGCAGGCTGGGACATTAGATCTGCACAGCTAAATACAACTTGGCAAGAGTAGCTGTGGCTGCCCCATCCCTGGCAGTGTCCAAGGCCAGGTTGGACAGTGGTTGAAGCAACCTGGGATAGGGGAAGCTGTCCCTGCCCATGGCAGGGGGTGGAACTGGATGAACTCTAAAAGTCCTTTCCAACCCAAACCGTTCTATGATTCTATGAGTCCAGTTTTTCCCTCAGCACTGCCAAGTCCACCAAAACATGTCCCCAGGTGCCACATCTACACAGCTTTTAAATCCCTCCAGGGATGGGGACTCCACCACTGCCCTGGGCAGGCTGTTACAGTGCTCTACATGAAGAAATTTTCCCAATATCCAATCTAAACCTCCTCTGGTGAAGCCTGAGGATGTTTCCCCTTGTCCTGTCATTTGTAACTTTGGAGAAGAGACCGAGACCCCAGCTGCCCTACTAACACATAATAATTAGGGCTGCTCCAGCCCCAGAAAGCCCAGATACTGTCATGTCCAAACATGTGCAATTTGGTTGTGGTCTACACTGATGCCAAAATGTGCAAACCCAAACTAATTACATCCTGTGGCTAAATGGCCCTCCCAGCTCCATGCATCTCTCAGCACATTAGAGATGAAGCCTCCTTGGCTGTTTGACCATCTGTTTTCCAGCTCACTCCGGTCCCACTGTGGTGAACTATGGTGGGGTTGAAAATATCCCGTTACTTATTTAAGCTTTTGTCCAGCGAGGGGATGGATCCAGTGAGTTGTGGATGTCATCCACAACCCACAAAAATCAGTAGGTTCATTTTCTTCCTCCACCCTCCCTTTCTCCTTTTTTTTTTTTTTTATCCTGAAGGGATAGAGATCATGCCCTGCTTTCTTCCCTGTTTTTGTTTGGGGGGAAAAAAACCCTGATGTGTAGCTGAGAAAACAGTAATGTATTGTGATGTGGCCCTTCCAGCCACCACCCCACTCCCCACACACAGCAGAGGGGACCAACACACCTGGTAAAGCGAACTTCACAGATATTGCACATATAGGGCTTCTCCCCCGTGTGGGTCCTCATGTGCCTGGGCAGCTTGCCGGCTCCCATAATGACTTTGTTACAGATGGGACACTGCTGGGATGCCTTGGGCTTCATTTTCCTCTCTTCCTCCAGGGGCCATGGGGGAAAAACTCCTCCAAACTGGGTAGCACTTAAGAAATTGAGGTAAGCGCTATAGTCAGTCTCTGCCTTAATATGCCCTAAGGGAGCTGCTGGGGTGTTGGCAAACATGTCCTTGAAGAAGTCATTAGGGAAAGGAGGCGGAGGCAGAGGCAGGTCTTCCTTCTCCTCCTCTTCCTTGATCTTCCTCTTTTTGATCACCAAATCCAAAGGGCCATTGTCTACTTGCGGCTCTTCAAGCTGGGAGAAGGAGTTAAAGTCGCCATTCCACAGATGGGGGAAGAAGCTGGGGGCGAAAGGAGATAGAACTGGCCTCCTTTCTGGGATGTTTGCCTTAGGGTACAAGTTTTCACTCAGCAAGGACTCGATGGAGAAGTCTCTTATCATGCCCAAGTGTCCAGAGGAGTTACTGGCTGGGAAGTGATTTGGAAAATCTTTAGGTGCTTCTGTGTAAGCTTCTTCGGTAAGATCGGACTCAGAAGGGCTTTGGTGGCAGCTTACTTCTTGTACATCAGTTAGGTTCTCCTGATTGACAAAATCTTCCACTTCCTCCTCCTCCTCTTCCTCCTCATCTTCATCTTCGTCTTCATCATCATCGTCGTCCTCTTTGTCATCTTCCTCCTCGGCCTCTCTGTCGGGCTCCATGATTTCAAGGCATACGTTGATGATGCTCTGGATCTCCAGCATCTTGGCAGCGCTGAGGATGTGCTTGACGTTTGAGGTGGTGATGGTGAGGGTTGAGGTGTAGGCAAACTCGAGGATAGCAGAAAGTGCTTCAGGCTTGACAAAGTCAATCTCGTAAACATAGGGCTGGTCTGTTAAAGTGCCGGTAGTGAAGAGTTTTTTGAAGTACTTGCTGCAGGCAGCCAGGACGGAGCGGTGGGTGCGGTACTCCTGGTCCTGGACGATGAGGATGACATCGCAGAGGAGCCCGTCATGCCTCTGCTCGTTTAAACCACACAGGACCTCAGTGCTGTGGTTCGGGAATGGGATCCCGATAAGATCTTCAATGCCATTGGCCATATTCTCATTTAGTGCCCTAGGACAAAGCACAGACAGCAGAGTGTTAGCTGGGGATTCCCGGTCAATAATGCCAAAACGATGCTGCCTTCCCTCCTCTACCTCACCTGTCCTCACCACCTGCTTGCACTAAGCGTGTCCCTTGGCCACCTTCAGCTCCTTCCAGATCCTCTGTAGCTGAACCTCTGCTTCCCTCCACATCTCTTCACCTCCTTCTTTGTCCTCATCCTTCTCAATTCCCACCCTACTCACCTTTTCAAAATCACCACGAGCTCCCTCTTCTGTTTCACACCTGTCCCCCAGCAGCCTTGTGCAATGACTCCCTCCCCATCACATTTCTTCCACATCCTCCTGGAGCCAACATTGTTCCAGGCACATGTTGGATTTGTGAGCCAGGAGCTATGTGGGTAAAGTGGGATGCTGTATTGCTTCACACTGCCAAGAGCCAGCACCTACACTGCTTAAACCAGACAAGCCAGGGAGTGCCCATCTCATCTACGTGATTGTTTTTGGGACTGGTACAACTGGACATCCCAGATAAGAGGGTCATGGCTTCCTGCTGCAGCAGGAGAGTGATCCTTATGCATCTTCAGTCCTGCTACTTCATGCCTGGAAGCTATGACATGTCACCTCACACAGGGACAAGCCATGTAGGAATGTCTCCCTGAGGGATCTGGGAATGGGGAGGAAAGCAAGGATTTGTGTCACAGTGTGTACCTAAACACTCAGAGGAAGACAACCAGGTATCAAGGAGCTGGCCAGACACAGATTGTTGTCTGCTATCTCTTCCCATGAGCTGAGCTTTCTCCATTCCAAATCCTGCTTGGACTTGTCAGCAGGGTATCAAAATGCCCTGTGCATCTGGCAAACATCTTCCCCGGCTAGAGCAGCTTTAGCTTCAAAGGAAACTCGGAAGCAAAAAGCCCACACCCAAGAGGAAAACCCGATTTTTTTTATTTTTTATTTTTTATTTTTTTTTTTGTTTTTTAATCTGTAAGATGTTTCCTCTTTCACCCAGCTCCAGCAGCCCTTCCACATGAGAAATCCCAGGAAAGGAAAGCGATTTCCTCCAGCAGGTGATGAATACATTAATCCCCTCACAGACAGAATACATCAAACAGACAGAATAACTTTGAATACACTAACCCTTGGAAACCCCCAGGACACAGAGCATGTGTTCCTGCAGTGTCACCTTTACCTGGTGCAGGTAGACACTTGGTTCGCTGCCGAGGGACAGAGCAGTTCATCTCCAGGAGAACTCAGGGCACATGAAAGCACAACTGCAGCCCCACTCCATTCCTTTTGCAAGGCTGACACCATCAGGCAGGTTCCCAATGTCGCCCTCTGCAGCTCTGTCAGGTTCCCAATTCCACACCATCCCACCTCTGCATCTCTCCCGGGATCTGCTGCCACGTCCTGGGTGTCCTTCCCTGCTCGGTTTCTGGCTGCGCTGATTCCAAACCTCCTTCAAACCACCAGTGGGGACCTGGCTCACTTCAGCTGGCTCCCGCCCTCCCAGCTGCCTCGGGGATGGAAAGAGCCTGGTCTGATGGAGGCTGTCCATGAAAACCTGGGCTTCACCTTGGCCAGCAAGACAGCAACCCTTGGGAAGCCTGGGGAGCCCGTAGAGGGGATCAGACTCTGCAGGAAACGCTCCCGTGGTAAAAGGAACGCTTCACCCCTTTTCCTCCCACCCCAGGGAGACCTTGCAGGCATCTCCCCCACACCTAACCAGCGCTGCCAAAAACGGGTGTGTGGGAGCCAGAGAGTGAAGGTCTCAGGAGGATGGTGCAACCCAGAGGGAGGTGATGGACCACAGGCCTGCTGGGAGCAACAGGGATGGGGGACAGCTGTCCCTGGTCAGTGAAGCTTCACAGGGGCTGGAGGGCAGCCCCAACCATGGGAAGCCCTCTCCAGCCACCTCCCCATGCCCAGAGCTGGGGAGAGGAACCAGGAATTACACCCAGCTCCAGCTACCAACATTTTCAGCGGAGGGAGGGTGCTCCAGCCCCGCATCCCGCAGTGTGCCCATTACCACCAGGCTAATTACATCTGTTGTCTGAAACAAATTGATTCATTACAGTGTGCTGCGCTTAACCATGTTAACTAGCAACGCTCCTCTGCGATCCCGACCAGCTCCGTATCAAATCCTCCTTGAAAATCGCCGATAAATGACAGTAAATCCAATACTTTCTCCAAGTGGAGTGTAAGATAATAAATAACCCCTGAGCCAGGGAGGAAAAGACAGCTTCCTTTCTAGGGCTTTGTATCCCGAATAATAAGCATGAGCAATTAAATTTCTATTGCTGTTTTTCTCATCTGCTTGTTTTTTTTTTTTTTTTTTTTTTGGAAGGAGCCTGAGTGTTAAAGGAGCTCCTCGCATGAAGAAACGTGTCTTCCTATTTTGATCTTTCACTGCCAGATCACCCTAAGTGCCAAAAATCAGAACAGCAGAATACTAGAGTACCCTGAGAAATGTTTTTACAGAGGGTTTTTTCTGGACACTGAGCTTCATTCTCCCTAATTAGTGGATTATTCACTCAACAGCAAGAAAAATTAGAATTGGGGGATTGGGGTGTGTGATTATATATATGGTTACATATAATTTATATGTATAAAATATATTAAAAATTATGGGGTTTTGGTGGAAATTAGCTACTTTTCCTTTCTTATCCCCCCACCCCGGTCCTCCTGAGATGTGGTTCTGTTAACTGCAGCGTTTAGGCAAGCCGATAACTTTACAGGATGCTGGCAAAATTGAAGGTGATTCATGTCATTTAAACTGGGGGTGAGGGGGGAGAGGGAGAGAAACAGCCCATTCATTTGCATACATTTGCATTTTTTAAACTCGCAGGGTGGTTTGACAGCTCTGGAGCTCAGCGAGTTTGAGAAATGACCTTATGGTTCCCATGCCCCCGGGGAGGTTGATGGCCAGAGGCTGGAAGTGTGCTGAGGCTGACGTTTTCCTTCCTTCCCCTCCCTCCTCTCCCTCCCCCTGCGCTCCCCCCTTCCCCTCCCCAAGCCAAGGGTGGGGTCCTCAATAATAACAGGCTTAAAAATAGCATCTGATGGTGACAAATGTCACCAGTGCATGCACACACACACACACACAGAGAGAGGCAAATGCTGAGCAGACGACATGGAGTTAAACAGAAAAATCCCGTTTTATAATAGAAAATTACAGCATTGTTAAAATAAACTGGAGGGAGATGGTGGAAAGGGTGGAGGGCACCTAAAATAAACGTATTCTGCAAATGACGTTGTGAAACATTGCATTTATGGTCATGCTTAAAACTCATTCATTACTTTCTTGCCAGGAAAAGCCCCACTTATAAAAAAAATGATGGTGGGATACTGGACCGCTTCCCCCCATGTTCTGCCAACAGATTTAGACACCTGAAGCTGCAACAGGAAAAAAAGAGGGGTTGGGAGAGCTAAGCTTTGTCCCCTTTTTGGATGAAAAACCCCAGATACAAGTCAGGGACGACAGCAATGCCATAAACCACCTGCATCCTGCACTCCCTGGGTGACCCAAAGCTGATCCAGGCATTCTGCTGCTCAAAAACCCCTTATTTTTTTTTTCTGTTGTTTGTTTGGGGTTTTTTTTTTGGTGTGGTTTTTTTTTTGTTTTTATAATCTTTTTTCTCCAACCTCCTTCAGTATAATACTGAAGGACCTCAGCATCTCCAAACCAGCAATGTAAAACTGGAATACCAGTGAGAAGAAGCAAAATGCTCATTTTAGCACCGTGGCAAGTGAAAACCAGAAGCACACTCAATAGATTATAAAGATATATGCACAGAAAACAGATAAAAGCAAACTTGTATTGCCTATACTCATTTGTAGGGGTGGAAATGGAGCACCAACACAGCTCAGAGCAGCCCTGGAAAGATGTGCCAGCCCTGAGGAGGGACAGGACCCTGCTCCTGGGTCTCAGTGCTGCTCAGTGGCAGGAGCAAGAGACCTGTGACCTGTGAGGGCTCTTCACCAGCACTTCCCTTTCCCATCTCCTTCGTCAGCCCCGGTGACAACGCCCTGAAAAGCCAAGCCCTTGGAGGAGATAAAGGCTGCCAGGGAGAGCCCAGGCTTGTGCAACGTGTGGCTGCTGGTTCAGGGCTGTGTCAGGGATGGGGGATGTCCCCTTCCCACCCGCTGCATCCATGGGGACAGTGTTTCACAGCCTGAGCCTTGGCTGGGAGATGGCAATTTTGACTTTTAATTGTGTGTTGGCATGCAACATAATTGCTGTAACACGCAGTGTTTCAATATTTTAATACTCTAATATTTTAATATATTAATATTCTGGTACATTAATATTTTATTATTTGTGTATTTTAGATATTTATACTTTCACATTAATATTGTATATATTCACATTTTGTGTGCTTTTATTTTATATTTTTGATATTCACATCGAGATTTTTCTGAGCATCTCCCTTTAAAATGTGCATTGCTTGGCCTTCTCTTTGCTCTGATTTTCCCTCAGGAAAGTGCTGGCTCCTGACTGTGTTTCTTTTTGCTGTGCCTACAGTCACTCTCTGTGGGAGCACCCCCCCCAAAGATATGGGGGTGCCCCAGGGCAAGCAGGGGATGCAAAGCAGCTGCCCCCCCATGCCAGGCTCATTCTGCATTCAGCACAGTGGAGGAAGGATCCTAAGGCTCTGGCTGATCTCTGCCTGCTCTTGGTGTCAAAATGTCATTTCTCCAGGCAAAACAAGGTGTCTCCAGTTCACCCCTTCACCCAGCCTGTGTGTGGAGAGGGATTCAGGGTGCAAGGCCAGGGGCAAGGCTTGAGGTTGAACATCCCTGGCCACTGCTCCCCCCTCCCAGCCAGCTGCTGGCCCTGCCTCCTGAGCATCCCTCGGTCCTTGCTGACAAAAACCCCTGGAGGAACTCCAGCCCCTTTACCCCTGAAGCATGAGACCACCCAGCAAAGCATCCCAGAGGTGTCAGAACCAGGCTTTGGGGTGCTGAGCATGCCAGACCACCCCAGGCTGCTGACCTTGTCAGGAGAGGGAGTCAGAGAACCACAGAATTAATCTCAGAATGGTTTGGGCTGGAAGGGACCTTTGAGCTCATCCTTCCACCCTCTGCCATAGGCAGGGACACCTTCCACTATCCCAGGTTGCTCCAAGCCCCATCCAACCCAGCCTTGAACACTTCCAAAGACAGGAGAGTCAGTAGGAGATCTCAACACCTTTCGTCACCCTGATTTATTTTCTACCACCACCTCCTCGGCCCGGAGCACTCAGCACCCTGAGGCTCAGATGCTTTGGCTCTGCTGCTCTGCTACCTGCACCTCTTTCCCAATCCCTGCTCCAGGCTGCAGGAGCAGAGGCAGCAGCCAGGGTGGGCTGGCTGCTCTCCCTCTGCATCCACCCATGGTCCCGTCAGTGCAGACCTGCCTGCTACATCCATCAGCCCATAAATGTATGTGGGTTATTTTCTTCCCCCAGTTTTATTTGTGCCTCTTCATAATGAGGCAATTAAGATGTGCATGTGAGATCACCGTAATCTGTCAAAATATTACAGCTACCTTCAATGGGATACGCTGGCCAGTGATTGATCAGTCCTGCTCCTGTTACTTGGTGGAAAAACACTGGCACAGGGTGTCCAGAGAAGCTGTGGCTGCCCCATCCTTGGGAGTATCCAAGGCCCGGTTGGAGGGGGCTTGGAGCAATGTGGGATAGTGGAAGGTGTCTCTGCCCATGGCAGGGGGCTTGGACAAGATGGTCCCTTCAAACCCAAACCAATCCAGGTTTCTATTTTGGTGGCATAGGGACACTGAGGCTCTGTTCCTGCATCCACCAACTGCTCCACGACCTTGAGCAAGTCCCTTGTGCAAATGTCCCCAAGCAAAGCCACCCACGGTGACACCCCATTCAAAGTCAGCCCCACAGGGATAACACCACTGCCTTGGCCAAGCACTTCGCTCCAGTTTGGAAGATTAAGAAAGATTTGGGATCCCTAAAGGCCTATTTGAAGGCAGAGAGAGAGGTGGGATTATTTTTTTTTATTTAAAACAGCAGGAAGGTGTAAAACCTAAAAAAAGGTAAATATTCCCTTTATATTTATTCCTTAATATAGGGGCACACCTCCCCTCTGAACACCTTGTCTCCAGAAGAACATGTTATTAAACCACCCACCCCAGCAGCAAGCGTTTCTGCCCTCCAGCAGGAAGGTGGGGCAGAGAGCTCCTCGCCTTTCAGTCACTTCCCTGGGATGCCTGGAACGATGAGGAAAACGTGGCGACACCAACCACTGCCTCCCTCACAAGGAAATCAGCGGGGTTCTGAAGGACACCATCCACTCTGCAGACCCAAAGGTGGTTCTGTGGGAAGGAGCCACCTCACAGCAACAGCACCAGGGTCTTACTGCCAGGCTGGGCACCCACCCCAGCCTCCAGGAACTGGGACCAGTCTGGGAAACACAGTGTTGAGGTGGGAAAGCTGGGGGTGTTTGGCTTTTAACTGAGCTGATCCACCCAAAAATGAGGATCTCACCAAAAACTCATGGATGTTGCTTGGATCTGGACAGAGCAGAAAAGGGCAGAGGTTTCCAAAGCGATGCTTTGGAGAGGAAGGATGCACAGAAGGTGCCGTTCTCCTTGGAAGATGCTCACTGGCAGCACGGATGGGGAGGAAGCCCTGTGGGTGGGTGCAGAGGTGGCATCACCCCACAGGTCTCTGGCGAGGGAGCAGCTCTGTAAATGGAACAGGTCAGCACAATTTAAAGGGATGCTCCGTGGGACACCAATGGCAAAGGCCAAGCAGAGTCCCCACGATGATGACACAGATGGAGACCTCCCACTGATGCCGGGAAGAAAGGGGTGGCCAAGGAGCCCAGCCCTCCACAGGATGCATGAGATGGCAGAGCCCCAGAAGTCGAGCATGGTTTGATCACATAATTAAAGTGGTTAGGCTTCAGGGAGTGAGATCACAGAGGTGACCTTCACCCTGGTATTTCTTCATTACTTACTGGACTTGTCAGTATTCACACTAATCTCTGAACAAAATCCTTGGGCATACAAGGATTCATCCTTACCAACATCTGGCTGGCCAGTTGAGCCCATGTGAACTATTTATATTTGCACATACAGTATAATACTGACCTTTTTTTTTCAGCTGGAACTACTAGTTTCCTACAAGCAGGGCACAAAAAAGCCATATTCACTCAAGTACCATCAGGGAATCCAAAATAAAACATGCTCTAGAAACCTCTCTGGAGTTTCCAGTGATCTCAACAACAACCCTTTCTGTTCCCAGCTTCCAAAATCCATGTGGGAGCTTATCCAGCCACACAGATCTGGGGCACATCAGTGCTGGAGATCTGCTGGATATCTCTGGTACAACATCACTTGGGAAGCACCACGAGGACTATTTGCCCAGGAAGCTGGTGACAGGTGCCACTCATTCGGTCACCAGGGTGTGGAGGCCAAAGCACCTCCTGGGCCCTTTGTGAATCCATCCCAGGGAATTTTTGAAGACTTCTTACACATCACAGCAAATACACATCTGTCAACAAATCCATCCCTGCAGGTGAACCCCAGCTACCCAGAGTCTACATGAAGCACTCTGTACTTCATCAACTTTGTTTACATACAAATACAATCTGGCAAAATTGCAAATTATGAATCCAATCATCCCTCAGAGAGCTGGACAGTTGGGTGCTGCTGGTTAATGGCAATTTGCTGCTGCTCCATGACCACCAGGACCTGACCCCGGTCCATTTAAGGCTAGATTTTTTGGCCTCAGTTCCTCTCTGGGGAGGAACTTGTGGCTCAAGTTGAGCCCTTGGGTGGCACGTGGTGATGAACAGGTTGAGCTCATGGCAGGCTTTAAGGTCCCTTCCAACCCAAACCATTCTGTGATTCTATGATCACATCACCAAGTCCCAAGCCCCTTCCATTTCCTTGGAACCAGTTGTCAGCCCCAGATAAACACCAACAGGAGCCCTGGCAGGGCCAGAATAGAGTTCAATGCCTCCTACAATTGAAAGGCCATGTTTTCACTTTGGTTTCCTTTTCCTAGCTTGTTTAAATTGCCCATCAGACTTCCCAGTTTCAGAATTTATAAAAAGCTCCAAAATCAGGAGCTCCAGGTCACTTCTTGGTGGCAGCTTGATGAAGTTTTCATGCTGCATGACAAATGCCATCTGATGTGCTGAGCAGGTCTTGGCAAAGGGGGATTCTGGTGATAAACGGTCAAATAAACACAAACAATTAGTGGAGCTACATCAAAGGCACCGCCTGGCTCCAGATGGTGTTTTGAGGACTTCATGCATGCACAGAGCAGAGGCTAATTAATTAACCACAGCATCTAGGCAGGTACCAGAGGGGAGACTTTATAGAGTGGTCACATCTGACCACACTCTTTTCTTGCAGCCTTGTCCTCCCCATTCAAGCATTTTCTTGGAGGTCTGGAGCTTGAGGGGATGGTGCTCCAGGCATGAGCTCCCTACTTCTCCTCTCTGCTGAGGCTTCCGAAGATGCTGCAAGGCTGAAGATGCTCAATATCCCTTTTTTTTTGCTTGAAATCCTGAGTGGACCCTGTCTACACAGCTCTGTGTAGCCTTGATGCTCTCCCGGCCATGCTCTATTTGATGCTGCTGGTAGAGGCAATGACCCTGGGTGATATCTCCCCCCACTATATCTATATGCACACACTTAAAACACGTGTGGGAGGGGGGAATATGTTAAGTGAAACAGGAGAGTTTCCAGGCATCCTCTGCAACCACCCCACTCTCATGGAAACTCATTCACACTTCAAGTGACGTGCTCCCCCTCCCACACCACCAAAATGAGGAAGAAAAGAGAGAGCAAGAGGAAAATCCCCACCGAAGATATGCCCATGCCAGGGTCTGGCTGAACATCAGGTTGCTGGTCCCCCCAGCAGCTCTGGCATGAGATAGACGAAGGTCCATGAGGTATGTGATATTGCTGGTGGCATTTCTGTCCATGTGTGTGCAGCCAGTCTC
>NW_008240031.1:1681723-1687681 GCF_000691975.1 Corvus brachyrhynchos | reverse complement strand
CCAGAAAAAGGAAAAGAAATTTTAAAAAGGCTCCTATTGAATGGCCTGCACACACTGGGTGGGTTTGCTTCCTGACAAAAAAAAACACAAAAAACCACCAACCAACCAACCACGGCGGAAAAATGTGCCCAGCTTAACCATGGAAAACTGGTTTGGCACTCCCTCCGGAGTGGACAGGATTGCGAGGGACTTGGACGCAGATTCGGGTGAGGCTGTCACCAGCCTGCATGAAAACACGGCTCCAAAATAAAATACATTCTCTGAGGGCTCCAAAAAAGCAGAGGGCAAAGGACGGGGATCCAGCTTCCCCTTCTCTTCTCCCCCCCACCTCACCCCCAGAGAGAAAGCCACCGACGGGAGGACTTTGGGAATAAAAATAAAAGGGTCAGAGCGCTTGCACATTAAATCAGAAGCAGATGTGTGCCTGCTCGCCAGCCTGAGTCACCGCGGGAGGGTGGGGAAGGGGGGGTTATCGCTATTTTGGTGCTGGGTGTGGGGTACAGAAAACAATGTGTTGAGAAGGCGGTGCAGTGTTTGAGCAGGCTTAATATCGGCCTGGGAGCAGGTACAGGCAGGCTCCAGCGGCGGTGGGGTGGGAAGCTCAGCTCGGCGGTGGCATTGGCAGCAGCTGCACCCCATCCCCTGCCTGGGCAGGACTGCTCCTCCAGACCCTGCCCAGGCTCCCTGGCAGCATCACTGGGCATCCCCAGCGGCACACATCCCTGTTTGGGGGGGGTTTTGCTGGTCTCCATTCTGTCCCTCAGTATCGTCCCTCCAGGAGTAGCACCCAACCATCCCCATGCATTGGCTGAGACGCTGCTGGGCCTGAGGTGTCTCCAAACTCACACCAAGGCAGAGGCAGGAGTCTTGTCCTCTCTCTCACAAGGACAACCTCAGCAGCTCAGCACCTCTCTAAAGCCCTGCCTGCTTTGGGTCAAGCCCCGTAACACAAGCTCAGCTTCTCCTTTCAGCTCCCTCTGTGTCCTGCGCTGCTGATACTGTGTTGCCGTTCATTAGGCTCATAATCCCACAGGTATTTAGGAGAAAGGTACCTCAGATTGGTCTATTTAACTCTGGCATAACTCAAAATATTCTACTCCTGCTCAACTCTCATGAGAGCCCTTGCAGCCTCATTGGTTTGTAATTGCCATTTCAGTCCTGGAGCTCTACACACACGAGTTCCCGTGCTATGGCTGGGCCAGAAGAGTTCCCACACAGACATGAGGTGGCTTTTGGAGAGGTGTGCTCATGGAAGGTGCCTCTGCAGATCATCTTGTCCTGCAATGGCAATCCAGTTGGCAAAGACACGGCCCCTCCAGCACCACCACCCATCTGTACCATGGGCAGAAGGACAGTGCTCGGCTTGTACAGTGCTGTCGCAGTCAAACCAAACACAGGATGAAAACTCAAGACCCTGGTTCAGAGAAAAGACCAAAGAGACACAGATGTTACCTGTGAGTGAGTGTCTCCTCTGAGTCACCTACAGACTCTGCCCCATTGTAGAGGGGAGTTAGGCAGAGTGGGTGAATATTGCCTCTCCCCATCCTTTGCTGCCCCAAAGAGGAGCTTCACAGCTGCTCCATCCATGGAAAGAAGAGGTGATGGCTTTAAACTAAAAGAGTGGAGATTCAGACTAGCTAGGAGCAAGAAATTCTTACGATGAGGGTGGTAAAACACTGGCACAGGTTGCCCAGAGAAGCTGTGGCTGCCCCATCCCTGGAAACATTCAAGTCCAGGTTGGACAGGACTTGGAGCACCCCAGTTTGGTGAAAAGTGTCCCTGGCCAGTGCAGGGGGCTGCAATGAGATGACCTTCAAAAGTCACTTCCAACCCAAGCCATCTGATGATTCTGTGGTCCCATGGCCATTTTTTCTGCAAGCCAACACTGTCCTGACCACACTGAAGTCCCAGTGAGATGCATCATGTCCCTAACTCTTGAGCTGGGCATTTCTAGTGGAAATACTGCCAGGTTTCAGCACAGGTTTCAGCACAGGACAGTCAGGGAAGGGGGATGAGACTTTCATCCAGACTTTTTATATGTAAACCAACATCTAATGAGCTCTCTGAAGACCACAGGTAATATATGGGCATAACCTTATAGCGTGGCCCAAGCACCAAATATCCAGAGGCAACTCCCTGTCTTCCAGGGATGATTTAGTCCAGCTCTCAAGGTTACACAGCAATTTAACTGAAGATCTGGGGTCAGATTCAGATTTCATTTGTATCTCAGCTCTTTCTGTGTGCAAAGTCCCTGGTTTCTCTGCCAACCTGGTTGCAAGCTAAACAGGAGCTGAGTCCTCAGCTCAGCCCTCAGATCCTGCAAAGCCTCGCCCGCCTGAGCAATCCGTGCGATCCGGCGGGGCCCACCCATGCCCAGCTTGGTAAATATAGTCAAAGCTGGTGGAGGACCAACAGAAAAAAAACATTTGAACTCTCCCTGGAAGAAGGAAAAGAAAAATATCCACTGCTTAGATGTTTTGCTCAAACACATGGAAAAAAAATAATACTGAAAATCAATAGGACTAATTTTTTCAACCGATGCTTCTGCAAGCAAGGAGAGGGTCCGCAGGATCAGGTCCCTCAGCAGGCAAGTCCTATGTCCCAGCTGACTCTTTGCACATGCCAACTCACAGTCTGATCTGATTTAAACCAGCTGAGTTGTAAATGAGGCTTATAATGGAATTGGCAAATGACCCTTCAATACAGCATCACAAACCAACAGCACTCAAAAATAACCAGGGGTCGAGTCAGGACTCAGCTCCTGGGCAAGGGTGAGTGCAGGATCTGGAGTGCATCATGCCACAGGCTACAAAACACCCCAAGCAAGCAGGGAGAACCCCTGGGCTCTCCCCTCTTTAGAGGGGGGACCCTTCCGAAACAACAACAAGGACCAAAAAAAATAGGGAAAAGGAGGAGAAAATACAGCCCTGACATGTAGAGAGAGACAGTCTTGCCTGTTTGTGTTGGCCTATACTGAACTCCAGGCAGTTTCCAACTGGAACCCAGAAATGCTGATGGTGTTTGGATTCTGTCTGCATCCCTCCCATGACGTGAAGACGCATTCAGGATGATGGGCTAGGATGTTGGTATTTTTTTTTCCCCTAACAACTATATTTACTGTTACATTTTGAACTCCCCATGCTGTCATTACAATGTCAGATGAAATTACACGTGTGATAACCATAACATCGACACATGCACAAGTTCACAGAGGCTTTACAAGGAAACAGCTTTAAGGGAAGAGGGAAGCTGCTCACATGCCTCAACTCAAAGGGTATGTCCAAAGGAGTCTTTGAATTATAGGGCACTGCCTACAGCCTGAGCCTGGCCTTGCTGGAAGTGAATTACTTTTTTTTTGGGCTTTGCTGGGTAAAATGTATTCTTATTTATACTGGTGTAATTCTGGATTGACTCCAGGGATTTAACTGATGCTGTTCTGGATTTGCACCAGCACAAAGAGGATGAGGATATTACAGTGGTCTGCAGGACAGACTTGCAGAGTGATCTGAATTGCACTGGGATTCTGTGCTGGAGCCACACTGAAGACCACAAATCCTGGAGTGTTTTGTGTTGGAAGGGACCTTAACGCTCATCCAGTTCCAAGCCCCTGCCATGGGGACCTTCCACTAGACCAGGCTGCTCCAGGCCCCATCCAACATGGTCTGGAACACTTCCAGGGACGGGATACGGAAGTGCAGAATGAAGATAGCTACACCACTGCAAAACCATCTTGTATCAACATGGCTGATCCCCTTTCACAAGTATGCCCTTGTGAGGGCAGGTGCTCTCTTCTGATCCAAGATGTGCTAGAGCCATAAGAAAGGAACCCCAGCTTCAGATCCACTACCAGGCCAGAGGTAACTGCTGCACAAAGCTCAGCCTTTGAGGTGTTAAGAAAATCCCGATTTCTGAAAAAAGGGAAAAGCAGCAATCAGATTTCTTCCAACTGCTTTGGGCAGCTGGGTGAAGAGAACTTGGCTGGTGCCCCAGGAGTATGGTTCCAGCAGCAAACTCCAGAAGAGAGGCATATCTTCCATTGGCACAGCTGGATGTGTTAGGCAACATCTGTACAGCTCTGATTGCATCTGCTTAGGGGGAAATGGTGCAAGTCTAACTAGGCCGGTCCAGTTAAAGTGCTACAGCTTCCACAGAAACCTACAGGATGTTACAGATCAACCTTGCAGTGCATTGTGACATACTGAGACAGATTGAGGGAGTTGGGGATGTTCAGCCTGGAGAAGAGAAGCCTCCAGGGAGACCTTGGAGACCCTTCCATGTCCTAAAGGGGCTCCAGGAGAGCTGCAGAGGGACTTGGGACAAGGCATGGAGGGATAGGACACAGGGAATGGCTTCCCACTGCCAGAGGGCAGGGATGGATGGGATATTGGGAAGGAATTGTTGTCTGTGAGGGTGGGCAGGCCCTGGCACAGGGTGCCCAGAGCAGCTGTGGCTGCCCCTGGATCCCTGGCAGTGTCCAAGGCCAGGCTGGATAGGGCTTGGAGCAACCTGGGACAGTGGAAGGTGTCCCTGCCCATGGCAGGGGCATTGGAATCAGATTGTCTTTTTAGGACATTTCCAACCCAAATTGCTCAGTGACATCCATACCTATGGATGTTTTGGCTCTCAGCTCCTACACAGAGAACATCTGAAGGAGCAGCTGCTTTGCTCTTGCTCTCTTAAATAAAAAAAAAAAAAAAAAAAAAACAAACCAAACATCTTACACAGCAGCAACCCCAAGGATCTGTGGGCTGGAAAAGGGCACTGCACGTGTGTGGAGAGCACACGGCTGCCTCTTTGTACACTTCCCAGGGTGCAGGTTTGATTCACCTCCTGAGCAAAGGACTGGAGGATGCTCTGGGTGTGCGTGGTTGGGAAATGTTCTCAAGAGCACCAGAAGGCATGTAGAATCACTCACGCTATCCTAGGACCTACTTTTTGTCCTGTGTGGGAAAACATCAGGGTTTCACCCCACTCACCCTGCCATCTCATTGTCTGTGCTTCGCACCTCCTTCCACAGCACAAGTACGACAGCCTCTGGTTAAACACATTGCACTGATCACACTCTAGGAGAGGAAAATTCATCAGGTATGGGGCTACAATAAAACCAGACACTTGGAAGCATCTACCTGTCCATTCACCCACCCCGCCTCCCATCTGTGGCTCTCTCTAACCCACATTATGTTGTTTCATATACCCCTCACATGAACAGAACACCCCTTGCAACACACTAATTTCTTCCCCATTTGTCCACGAAGACACACGACAAAAAGGGGTGTGGATACAATCTCTTGCACAGTTTTAAACATACAGATATGTATATTTTTGTTCACTCAGTCCTTCCCAGGGATGGGCAGGAGCCCAGCAGCTTGCTCACACCACACTTCAAAGCCGCACACCAGCGCTGGATGAAACACCGGCACCGCAGCACACCGGGGACTTTCCTTTTCCAAGCCGGCACTTCAAAATATTTATAAAGGCACTTAAGCCCCGTTTTGACCACTGCCTGTGTTTGCAAACCCTGCCCTGGGATTCATGTCAGGTTGCGGGGAGTTCCGCTCGCATTGTTGGCATACCTGAGGAGAGGCAGAGGGACTCGCTCCCCGCTCGCAGAACAAAGCCCCGAGTTATTGCAGAGCTGTGCCCTCCGCCGGGCGCAATTATGGTTAGAGAAAACCCTTGTTTATAGCAGGATCCTTCCAGTCGGGGAAAAAGAGATTTAATTACAAGGCAATGGTGCTGTGGGCGTGTGCGCGAGCGCAGCACAGATGTGGCCAAGAGCTGGGCTGCTCCCCCTGCCCAGGTGGTTGCTGGGGGGTCCACCCTTTGTGGAGGGTGAAAAAGGGGGTTTGTGGTTGTTGACGACCAGGCATTGAATCAGGGGAGCCAAAGCATGGAGAGTTAAAAAAAAAATCCAGGACAGCTGCCCGTCCCAGCAGGTTAGGAGCAACAGGAAGGGGA
>NW_008240031.1:1671532-1681678 GCF_000691975.1 Corvus brachyrhynchos | reverse complement strand
TCCCTGTTCCTGGTGTTATGGCCCTTGTCATCGGTCTCCTCAGGTAGGTCATGAGACTCACAGAATGGTTTGGTATGGAAGGGACCTTAAAGACCATCTCATTCCAAACACCCTGCCATGGGGAGGGACACCTTCCACTGTCCCAGGCTGCTCCAAGCCCCGTCCAGCCTGGCCTCGGACACTCCCAGGGATGGGGCCATCACAGCTTCTCTGGGAAACCTGTGCCAGGGCTCCACCACCCTGACAGCCAAGAATTTCTTCCCAATGTCCAATCTAATCCTGCCCCTTGGCAGTTTTAAGCTATTCCCCCTTGTCTTATCACTACCTGCCCATGTAAAAAGTTGCCTTCTGTCTTTTTTTATCATCTTCCTGTAAGTACTGGAAGGCTGAGGTCTGAGATGGGTTTGGTTTCAGCTCCCTTTTCCAAATGGTATTGCAGAATCAGAGCCCAGTGTGAGCTCTGTGACACACAGAGATGGACTACAGGACATCGTAAAACCAAGAATCGAATCCTTATTAAAAAACCACCTTTAGATGAAAAGGTACAATCCTGTTGGACACCCAGAGCCCCTCAATGCTGCATTAGCCAAGGTACATGCTCATCAACTGTGTGCATCAGAGAATATTTTTGTAGCCCTGTCTTTTCTTCCACTAATTCTAAGGAACAGAGTGTGGTTTCCTCTCCAGTGTTTCTCATATTTTGCTTAAAAAAAAAATTTGAACCTATATCAAACCAAACAGCTTCTTGCCCGAGGTGGTAAAAAAAAAAAAAAAAAAAAAAAAGCAAAACCCTTTTCTCGGGTCAGGAAAAGGGAATATAAATCCCCCTGTGGTTGTATTCCCCCCAGTAGCATTCAAAAAAGCCCCCAAAAGCCAGTGCAGAATTTGCAGTGGGTCCTTCCTACCTCTGCACACGACTTCTGGGAAACATATAAAGCATCCACCAGAGCACAGTCTGATTTATACTTGGAGCAGGGCACCTTTAAGGGCAGCAGGAGTGCGGGTGTAAATCTCCAGGCACGGAAAAATCAGACACACAGCCTCAGCCCTCTGGATCCACTCTGCTCTGAATGCCACTGAATAAAAATGAGGCTTTATGGTAAAAAAAGAGGTACATGTCCTTCTGCTGCATAGGAGAGATTTCTAAGGGTGCAGTGCTATAAATAATGATTCAGGCCAGTTTGCACGTGTCTCGTGTAGCCCATGATGAGACACTGAACAGGTATTGAGAACACCACAAAAATGATCAAGAGGCTGGAGCCCCTCTGCTCTGCAGCCAGCCTGGGACAGCTGGGGGTGTTCAGCTGCACAAGAGAAGGCTCCAGGGAGAGCTCAGAGCCCCTGGCAGGGCCTAAAGGGGCTCCAGGAGAGCTGCAGAGGGCATGGGGACAAGGCATGGAGGGACAGGACACAGGGAATGGCTTCCCAGTGCCAGAGGGCAGGGCTGGATGGGATATTGGGGAGGAATTGTTCCCTGGGAGGGTGGGCAGGCCAGGAGGGTGCCCAGAGCAGCTGTGGCTTTTTGTGTTCCTGGCCAGGCTGGACGGGGCTTGGAGCAGCCTGGGATAGTGGAAGGTGTCCCTGCCCGTGGCAGGGGCAGGGACTGGATGGTCTTTAAAGGCCCCTTCCAACCCCAACCATTGTGTGATTCCATGGAGACCCAGTGGGTTGAACCAGAAGTGGAGGCTGTCATGCCCTCTCAGCCATCACTGCTTCCCAAAGCTGTAAGCCAGCCCTGTTCACATGCACAACCTGACACAGGTTGTGTCACATGTCCCCCTGGATGTACCCACCCTCCAACATCCCACCCTACACACGGAGGGAGGCTGCACCCCAAAGCAGCCTCCTCTCCCTGCCCTTTGCACAGGGGAGTCATGGGGACAGGTCCTGTACGAACAGGGACAATGCCACACTCAGTTCTCCATCATGCAGGCAACCCAAGCCTAAGCTCTTATACCCATCCTGACTCCAGAACAACAGAAATAAAAATTAATATCCTTGGGAGCAAGCAGGGATGGGCAGTGAAGCTCATGGTTGCCTCCACAGTCCAGTTTAATAATTCTCACTATTGCCAACTCCTACTGTTCAGACAGTGTCTGTCCTGTCTGCCGAGCAGAAGCCCACCTTCAACAGTCCTGCTCAAGTCCTAAAAGACCTTCTTTCTCCTTTGACCTTCACCAAGGACAGTTTGCACCTCTGCTCTTTAGGTGCATTCGAGTGTGAAGGCATTGGAGAAAGACCCGCATGAGAACAAAGAGGAGATCACTTGTGGAAACACATGCTGAAATTAGAAAATGAAATAAATAGCCAGTCCTAAAAGAGAAAACTCCTGCCATAAAGTAGATTTTGAGGGGGGGAAAAAAAAAGAATTGGTTTGTGCACTGCCCTGCTTTGCTAAACAGGCAGATGGGACCTGTATTTCTCTTCTGAAACTTTAATGGAAGGATATGATTCTGCTGCAAGCATATTTTATATGCCTGGCAATTAAAGAGGAAGGGAAGGGCATAATTTATAGAATTGTGAAACACAGAGGATAGCTTTCTGGCTGCAATGTTTCTTTATTTTCCTGTTATTCCTCTTATTCTTTCTTCTAGGCTTGTGAAAGGTGATGGATGGGCAGTGGTGGAGACAGAAATCTTCCTATTATATTCACAGGGCAGGTACTGAATCAGCAACCACGAAGGCTACACAAGCTGCACCTCCTCTGAACAAGCCGGAGACACAAAAAAAAGTGTTGCTGTGTGTCCTTAGCCTTTCTACAGCACTTTCCAGCTCCTGCAGCTACCTCACCTCTCTGTAGGTAGCAGGCTTCACTCTTTAAAAGAAGAAATCTGAGTATTGGCTCATTCTTGATGTAGATGGGAACATGACATGTCCAAGCTCTAGCCCCATCCAAATCCTGCATTTTTATGGAAAATCTGCCAAACTCTGCCAAGACCCTGGCACTTCCCATCCATCCCACCTCAGAGGAAGCAATTTCCACCTGTGTTTGCCTAGAGAGACACCTTGTAGACAAAGACATGGTGGCCAAGAAGGTGCCCAGAACACAGTGGCATGTCCTTGCAGTGAAGATGGCCAGGCACGCACTCAGCTGAATGAACAAAAGCAGTGCCCAGAGGTCGAGGGAAGTGAACCTTCCTTTCTATTCATCAATTGTGAGATCACAGCTGGAACACTGTGGCCAGTTTGGGGTCTCCAGACAGAAATGGCCCTTGTGGAGGCACCAAGATGGTCAGCGAGGTGGAGCACACGAGGTGAGGAGAGAGAGGTTTGTTCAGCCCAGAGAAGAGGGCATGAAGGGGGAATCTCACTTTTTCATCTCCCTAATGCAAAACTATAGAGAAGACGTCAGACTCTTCTCAGAGCACGAGAAGCCATGGGCAGAAGTTTCAGCAAAGCAAGTTTAGATCAGACGTAAGAACAACATTTTTTGGTAAGAGGCTGGTCAAACCTTGAACCATGAGGCCAGAGAAATGCCAGGATTTTTATCCTTGGAGATGCTCAGAACTCAACCACACAAAGGCATGAGCCTGACCGAGAGGTGGAAGTTGGGTCAGGGGTTTTCAAAGGTCCTTTCCACCAAAACCATTCCCTGACTCCGTGCTCCACTTGTGCAGATAGGGAGCCAAGGCACAGAGCAGATAAAATAACACAACCACAGGTATGCAGCCAACCTGCACCTGAGGCCACATCTCCAGAGAGCAACCTAAAGCCCTACCCTCACTGCTTTTGAGCAGATTAAACCCATCACCACAGTGTCTGTGTGTGCTGGGCTTTCTGGGGTCATCTGCTTCCCTGGTAAAAGGTTGCGCTTCTCCTGCTGTAAAATTCTCTGGATTTTTAATTTTTTTTTCAACTTCAGGGCCAATTCAGCAACTCGTCTTTCTGCTAAGACTGTCAGTGAAAGCGTCAACTGCATGGCTGGTTTCTGCGATGTGGAACCATGCCCACCAAGACTTGGACCAGGACTGCACAGCCCATTTCACATCAGCCACCATCCAGCCCACACTTGGCAGAAGACTGAAGACAGTATCAGCCATGCCTGCATGACTCCTGGCTTTGGGCCATTTTTCTTCAACCCTCCGAGCAGCCATGATATAAATCTTGCTCTTCTTTCACTGGTCTTTGCCGTGACAACACAATCACTTGGCTGCCTATGCCAGCTCTCATTGGGCGTTTGTCAGGGATGCGTCAGTGGAAAAATGAACTCTGTACCCTGGCGAAGAGGGGGAGCAGTTCTTCATGGAGCTAACCACTGCTGCCCTTTCTCAGCTCACACATTTGCTGCAGGAGGAGTGCAAGTCCTCGTGAAATCACTGTGAATATTTACCTCCCCTACAAGCAAATCCATATTCCTCCCTCCCGTTGAATAAGCAGGAAAACCTTGCCCAGATAAATGCAGGGTGAGAGCTTTGCTTCCCCTCCAATACCAGCACTCCCATGCCTAAATATCTCCATGAAATATGTGCATGTGCATGTGTACACATCCTTTATTCAGAGCTGTATTTACTCTCTAGAAAGAAGACTGCTTGTCCCACTGAAGCCAGAAAGAAGGAAGAAATTCTTTACACTGAGTGTGCTGAGGCCCTGGCACAGGTTGCCCAGAGAAGCTGTAGCTACCCCATCCCTGAAAATGTTCAAGGCCAGATTGGACAGGGCATGATAGTGGAAGGTGTCCCTCCCCATGGCAGGGGGTTGGAGTGATGAAAGGTCCCTTGAAAACCAGTCTATGATTCTGTGATAGGTCAGCTGAGTCCTCCTATTCACCCCAGGAATGCTGCAACTCCTGGCAAAACAGAGAAAACCATTCCCTGAAGCTGTAAAACTGAGACTCTCTAGCAATTCTTACATAGTACCTAAATGTTTGGCGTTTTTTTTCCAGTGTCTGAAACCTCTTTAATTGAGTCACTCCAAACGCTGCGAATCGCAGAGTCTGGTCAGGGGACGCAGGACCCCACTGCGTGCTGGGCAGTGTGGGAACGTACAATCCCAACAACCACCCACAGGGAGACCATGAGGTCAGCAGAGAAGCCAGTGGGGATGGACACGGTGTGGATTCAGCTCAGGAAGCTCACACAGTTACAAGGCCATAAGCATGGGAGGGTGGAGACCTACTTCTGTCCAGAGAGAGGGAAGGGAGCCCATCCCCTGCTGAAAGCTGTGGGTGGACATATTGCACTTGGCCAGCCAGAAGATTAAGGCAGGTCCCCTAATTGAACATTTCCCAATGGGAGTGAGACAAAAAAAGCAATTCAAGGGGTGAAAAGAGTGCAGGTAAAACACCACCTGGAGAGAACAGGGTGGGCAGGAGAGGCTCCTCGCAGAGAGGGGCTAGACAAAGGCTTGTGGGGCAGAGGATGCTGGCTGCACCAGCCACCAAGTGCTTCAAACACAGGGAGCAGATAACCGGAGTCATGGAGCAGGGTGGGAGGAGGTGAAGGAAGCAGGCAGGAGAGAAGATTACAGGAGCACGAGGAACAACAAAGAAGAGGAAAACAGAGAAGGAAAAAATTATGAAGGGCCTTGAAGGTCAACAGAGTCAACTTCAAAAGGATTCCTTAAAGACATAGAGCAAATGCCTTTATATTCAATTATTAGTGTCCACAAAAATCTAAGTAGCATGGGGGGGCAGGGAATGACTCCCAACACTCTATTTGGCATGGAGGGAAGACAAAGTGGAAGGATGATAAGAGAAGTCTGGGACTCTGTTTTTCTAATGGAAGAGACAGGGCTGGAGTTGGCAAGACCCCCTTGCAAAGGACACAGAGTGAAGTGGAGGAGGCTGTTCAGGAGAAGAAGGATGAGAGTGAGCAGGTCTTCTCCTTTCTGGAACTGAAAAACATTAAAAATTGACTTGCTCAGCCTGAAACAAAATGTTTTCCTAAATTCCAGGCATCTGCTTAATCAAAAATACAGCAAACCTTGAGTTAAAGAAATCATGCTGCCAGTGAAAGTCAAGACTTTTGCTTTGTAGATGCTGAAATGAAACACTTCCATTTTTTCACAATTCCACCATTAATCTGACAAAACTGACCCAGATGCAGAGCAGTTCTTTTGTCATCAAAACCTTCACTTTGTACTAAAATCTATCTAGCTGATTATCTGTCCCCACTGTACTTAAGGAAGCTAAAGTGAAGTACAAAGCCAGAAGAGTCGGCTCCTCTATCCTGGGGCGTTCAACCCATCGGCAGAGTTAAAATCACTGACAAGCTATGGCAAGTTAATGTCAGTAAAATGGTACCCAACAGGAGGTTTGAAGCCAGCACAGTGAGCTCTACAATAAGTTCCAGTCCATTAAACACCAGGCTTAAGTAAAATATTACAGCAGGTCATGTTTTAAAGCAGACAGAATAGGCAAGGGAATCACTGAGGACCCATGAGGATCCTCTTGGAGGAGAACAGAAATTCTGCGTTTTTAATCTCCCTGCCCTAATCACCATCACTTTCCTCCTGACTGTATGTGCTTCCTTCCACTCCACACCACTTTTTCCACATGCTTATCCAGCGGTGGATGGCAGCAGGGACTTGTGTCACTGAGGCAAAGACATGGTACTGTTCCATCAAGTATTTGCAGGGCCACCACAAGGCCCAACAAGGTGATGACCACTCACACTGGAAAAAAACACACGAAGAAAGTGACTTGGTGAAGGCCAGGGAACAGGTCACTAAAGGACCCAAGAGTGGAAATCTTGTACTCCTATTTTCGCCCACCTGTATCCCAAGTGTTTAGTACTTTCCTCTGTTCAGGTTTGACCTTACCTTCTCCTGGCAGTTTCCTAATGGGCAAATAAATCTCTGGAGAGTATCTTAAATTCTTTTTTATCACAGACTGTATCAGTGTGATAATAAGATCAGCCTTCAGACTCCCCATTAAGTCACAGAAGGTGTGGTCATCAGTCATGCTTTTTCCAGACTTAATTGCCAGACAGACACTTTAAGTGGAAAGTCCACCTAATGAGCCCAATCATTAAAACATCCCTGGTTCCTATTTGAGATGGAGAATTATATTACTCTAATAAGGGGGTTGCATCTTTGCCCCCCTATTCAATCATGTGGCACACGAAAGGTGAGACTTCTCTGCAAGTTTGCCTTGGATGTGTTTCATTTAAATACGGCCCCCTGCTTCAGGCAAGAAAAAGTAATAAAACTCTTCACAGAAGGAAAACTGGGTGGTTGGAGAAGGTGGCAGCAACCTAAAAGTGAGCAAAGGAGTCACCATTGATGGGGCGTCACCACTGACACCAGGGTGACACCTGAGGGCTGTCCAGGTGGAGACGGTGGAAGAGTCACCAAAGTGGCTGTGTCAGGGTGGAGAAGATGTGACACCTGTGGTGTGTTTCTGCAAATGGCCAAGTGGGATGTACAAAGTGGGCTCTTCAGTGGGACACCTCTTTGCTAAACAGTTCAGAAAAAATGGCTCCATTTGAAGAAAGAATTGGTTGTGTTGGCCACTATCAGGACCTGCACCACGTGGGAGAAGTGGCTGGGCAGCTGCCAGGAAGTTGGGAAACTGAGGTGGAGCAGCTCACGGATTCAAAAGCCCTTGCATGGGGCATCTCCAGCCAAAGTGCCCAAAACAGGGATCAGGCTGCAAGTCCTCTGCAAAAGGGTAATCCTCTCCTGCGCTGTCCAATTGTGACAGAAATAGTCGCCTTTCCCACCTCTCCATCTCCCACCCTTACTCATCACGCAAAGCTTTGTCTAGGTAAGCGCAGTCTGCGAGCTCAGCCTAGGTAAGACCAGCCCAAGTCCCTGGTGGTCTTCAGCCACACCAGATGCCTTTAGTTAGAAGCCATCGAACCCATGGAGGTGCCCCAGTTGGCCCGCTCCCACCCCAAAGCACCAGCAGTGAGAGCTGCTCCGCAGGGAATCCCAGCAGGAAGCCCGGGCAAGCCTGAGTTACGAGCTGCACAGCCAGCAGCGGCTTTGCCAGGTGCTGGGAGCACTGGTTCAGAGCAATCCCTAATAAAAACAAAAGAAGCACGGAAGGGTGTGTTGCTTTTGGGTAATAATACATCTTAGAACTGCACGGCGAGGCAAAGACAACGCCGCGCCCTAAGCCACCCGAAGGGTGTGGGCATTATACAATGATTCGCCCACACCCAGAACCTCCGACGACAATTAACATCCAGCGCCGCGCAAGGATCAGTAAATACCGTATCTCAAACCAGGAAACGCCAGCTTTTTCCATGTGCATGGAAAAAAAAAAAACCCAAACCAAAGATGTGTCTTAACACGAACATCACCTCGGGCAGATCCGCACCACCGCTGCGCACGGTATTTTCTGCCCTTCCCCTGGAAGAAGCTAGCAAAGTCAGCGGTATTCATATTTGAAGTTGTATTAAGGATCAATTTTGGAGTTTTTTCATCATTTCCCTCCTAAAGAAAAATAAAAAAACAGAACAACAAAACCAACAAACAAACCAACAAACGGAGATGATGGAACTATTAAAATGCACAATTACATTTTGATAACGACGAAGTCATGCAAGGCACTTAATAGATAATAAAATGACAAGATCTCATCACACCCAAGCTTATTTTCACAGCTGTAAATCTACTTCTGGTAAAGTCGCCGGGAAAAGATTTTACTATTGAGTAATAATGGAAACAAAATAGCACTTACTAAAGGGAAATGAGAGCAAGAACTCATCAGATGTTGAAAGACAACAGAGAAAATCAGTTTGTTATTAGGAGACAGGAGAAATAACACTGTTCTGTTGGTCTGAGATATCGGCAGTGAGATGTGTTGGTTATTAACAGAGATCCCACTTTTCTTTTCCCCCTAAACCACAGTGCATTTGCTGTGATGCTCATGAAAACAACAATTAAAGATGCAGCTCTGGGGTTGCACCTCCAGGAAAAGAAAAAAAGCAGCAAAATGAAAGTGTCTCCAGATCTATTCCTAATACTTTCAGAGGTCATGAAATTCAAGTTGTTTTTCCAACATAAATTCACCTGTTCATGTAAAAAAAAAAAAAAAAAAAGAGATGATGATTGTGATAAACCTACTTTCTGAATGATCCCAGGAAAAATGCAGCAGCTTTGACTCTGTGCGAGGATGGAGCTAGTAGAGTTACCGTGTACCTCTGCCCAAAATAGGGAGGCTCAAAGCCTTCCAGGGGCCAGGTGGCACTCCCAGGGAGGAATGGTTGTTGCAATATTAATGAGGGAGGAGACAGGACCACCAGGGACAAATGAAATATGTATTCCTGGCTGGCACAGCGGAGACAGTTCATGTAGCTCAAGAACAAGGGGGTCATGCTGGACGTGGCTACTTGCCCTCGGGGCAATCAATTGGGGCAGATCAGGAGCTGTTTGTACAGATAACAAAGCTCTGCTTGAATTTCTGAATCCTGAGAATGGGCTGGAGAAAAAATGGATTTTGATTCTCCAGCTGCAGCACTGAATAACAGGAGTGAGGCATAGCCCTACCAGTGCACATACAAGCAAGGAAACAAAAATATCCAATATTATTGTTTACTGATGATGGCTCGGAGCATGTTCAGACCTGACTAAGTTTCTACTGGGCAAGGTTTTATTATCATTATTATTATTACTATTACTACTACTAGGACGACAATTACTGTTATTATTACTATTGCTATTAATTGTAGTGACCATTTAAACTGCACCAGTGTCTTATAGCTACAAGCTGGATGCTCATTCCCTTAAAGGCACTGTATAAGTGAGACCAAGGAAGGAATAATCCATTCCTGAATGCTTGTGCTCCAAAGAAACAGTGGGAGAACAAAAAGACCCCATTTTGTACTGAAGAGGAACAGAGAGACTTGATGATTTGCAAAGGCCATGGATGAAGCCCTTGGCAGAGCCAAAATTTGATGTTAGCTTTTCTAAATCCCAACTCAGCCCTCTGTCTAGACTATCAGTCTGAACTAGCTCTCATCTCAGGGTCAGCTTTATCCTAAAGACTGAGGCAGCCTAAAGCTCAGAAGGGCTCCAGGTCAGGGCCACCCCATGGGCTCTGATGGGAACAAACTTTTCTTCGCAGGGGTGTTTTGGTAGGTCAAGGGGTAAAGGTTTTAAACTAAAGAAAAGGAGATTTAGCTTGGATTTGAGGAAGTTTTTCATAATGAGGATGGTGAGATCCTGGCACAGGGTGCCCAGAGAAGCTGTGGCTGCCCC
>NW_008240031.1:1662517-1671335 GCF_000691975.1 Corvus brachyrhynchos | reverse complement strand
TGGCGTGCCCGTATCTGGAAGTGTCCAAGGCCAGGTTGGATGGGGCTTGGAGCAGGCTGGGACAGTGGAAGGTGTCCCTGCCCATGCCAGGAGGGTTGGACTAGAGGACCTTTACCGTTCTTCCAGCCCAAACCATTCAGTGAATCCCATATGCCAGGTGTTTGCCATGTGCTGAATCTTGTGCCCACAGCCCATGGTTGGTGGCACCAGCCCAGCAGCCAGGTGGCTCAGCCCATCATGGCAGTGTTTTGGCACCTGGCAAAGCCAGAGGATGTTGGTGTGCACCAGGACAGAGTAAATCACCCAAAAGGAGTTGGGATTGGCAGGTTTGGGCTGGTGGCATCACTCGGCACCTCCACAGTTCAGCTGGGATTTTCACTGGACAAAACCAAAATGATGGGGGCATGAAAGAAGAGTGGGATTCCAGGGGAAAACAGGGGTAGAGAGAGAAGCTGGGAATGACAGCTTGTTGCATCTACCACCCAGCCTGACAGGGTGCTGTGGAAAGGACAGGGCAGGGAAGGTTTTGCATGCAAGAAGGGACACTCAAAAAAAAGTACCAACAAAGTGAGGTTTTTAAAAATATAAACAGTTTTGGGGAACAAACACAAATGGCGTGCAAGCTAAAAATAAGCAGCAGCAAGTGAAAAAAAGGATTAAAGGAGCCCGAAAGAAATAGCGAACAGCAAATTGCAGGGAATTGTTCGGCAAACAATAAAACGCTCCTCGCCATCTCCCTGCAAAAGGCAGATGGCACTGGGAGAAAGCAACCCCCAACAAATGATAGCTGCAAAAGGGGTGAAGGAGGGGGGGGGAGAAAATTTCAGACCTGGCAGATTTGTTAAGTGGTAATTTTCCCTCTGTCTGTGCAGAAGACAAAGGGGAGGGAAAGCTCCCCAAGACAGGGATTGTATTTCACTCCGCAGTTGAGAAGGCTTTCGAGTGTCTGCAGATAGCGGCAAGAAATGGTCCTAAAAAGATTAGAGCTCTTAAGGTAGGGCAAAATACTATATCCAGACAACACACTCGAGTTTTAATGACAGTGGGGAGAGAATTGAGTGAACCATCGTCTGCTGCCTCTAGGAAACCAAAAACTTAATTTGAAACAGCACAGGCTCGAGCTGGACTTTTCTCACAGAAAGGCTTTACTCCTGCCCTTTAAGCATCACTTTTTATCCTCAACACATATTTTTCATTCATCTTTTTCCCACAGCCAACACAAGTTTAGGAAGGGTCTTCCAGGTTTTTAGAGTGATTTGGGTAGCTTGGCTTTCAGCATCTCCCTGCGTGGAATGCACCTCTTCTCACTGCATCCCTCTTGCCAGGCCATTAACCATGTTTGTGGATACCCACCTGAGGGATGAAGAAGGAAAGTGGCTTCTCAGAGATGCATAGGGAATGTGCTGGAAAAGAAATTCACGCTGGGTTTCCCAAGTCTCAATCCCCAGACCACCCCCTGCCCTTCCTACCTCTGATTCCACTGTGGGCTTGCTAAGCTGGACAGGCCAATTCCCAGTGGGTGCAAACGAGCAGAGCTTCCATACAACCCATTTTACACTGGGACCAAGACCAAGCATCACATCCAGCCCTAAATCATAGAATCACAGAATCATTTAGGTTGGAAAAGCCCTCTAAGATCATCAAGCCCAAGTGACCCAGCATGGCCAAGGCCACCCTGAATTTTGACTGAATCGGGAATTTTGTGCCTCCCCAAAAAATGAGGCTGATTGCTACAACCCCACAATAACCAGTGTGCCCCTCGGGGGTTACCAGGACTCCCCTGGCACCACCTGGCTTGGGACAAGGACAAAAAAGGGTACTGCTTTGCTGCCAGCCTCACAGCTGCATATTCCAGGGCAGGGGGGGCATCACTTCTGTGTCGTCCCCACCAGCCCCATCTCCGGCAGGTGACACCGAGGTGGCTCTGCCATCCCCCATCTCAACTCCTGCATTCCCCACCCAGAGACTTTCGCTGCAGGGACCCCCCTGACCTTGCCCGGGGCTCTGTTGCTAAGAATAAAGCAGAGGGCTGTGCTGTGCTGGCACGCGGTGGGATAATTGCAGGGAAGCGGCTGCTGTAGCCCAGCGACCGCAGTAATTGGGCATGGGCCATCCTGCAGTCAGGTTTCCCGTGCTATTATCCCCTTATTAATAGAAACCAAATCTACCTTTGCAGAGGAAGCACTGTGAGCCTGGAATTATGCGGTGTGGGGCTGCAGGGAGGCATCTGTGGCATCCCTGCAGCAGCCTCAGCCCTTCACCACCCAAGGGGTGGGTCCTGGCAGGATCCACAGGATGCTCCCGCCCAAGTCGTGGCAAAATCCCAGCCACAGAGACCTAAGGTCCCCTGTGGTCATTGGAAAGGTGAATCTTAGACTCAGCCACATGACAGTTGCCCTCACCGAGGCAGGCGAGCAAGATTTGTTCTATTAACTAATTAATCCCAGCAGTATCCCTCCAAGGTATGGCAGGGAGTATTAATTTCATCTCCCAAGGAGGAACGCTGAAAGTCAGAAAGGCTTGGATTTCTCCTTGCCCACCTGGATGGGGTATGGTGGGGGCCACAAGCCCCCATGGATTTAGGGATGGAAAACAATGCACAGCACCTCGGCTGGGATGCTCTTGCCAGGGTACCACAGGATGTTGAATGTAAAAGAGGCAGAAGTGATAGCATCATTTTAAAGAGAATCAACCCACAACACCAGGCCTCTTTTTGCTGGAATATGTGAAAGCAAAGTGTTGGTTTCTGAGACACCCAAGGACAAAGCAGAAGTCTCTGCAGGGGCTTCCAGGCCTTCTATGTCAATGTGGTCATCTGGCTTTCCATGGCCAGGACTAACACAGGTACTTCTCCCCATCCCTGTCTTATTCCAGCCTAATTTCCTCTCTGAAGCTTAACTTCTAAACAGTCCTGAATAAAACGTGTGTCTGATCATGACTTTTTACCTGCCTCAGGAAGCAGGAAGCAAGGTGTGAGTCAGGATTAAAGCTGGAAAGTAGACTAAGTGCCTCTATCCGAAAAGCAATCAACAATGAAAAGAGTAAGGTCTGGTTTGGCACAGTTATTTTTTTCATGAAAGTTTATTAAAGTCTTCAGGACCATCTGAATCTTGTCTCAAATCTGAGATTTGCTTTGAAACTTACAAAGTGAAGGGTCTGATGAAGAGCAGCTGAGGGAGTTGGGAAAGGGGCTCAGCCTGGAGAAAAGGGAACTCAGGGGGGACCTTCTGGCTTTTCCAACTTAAACAATTCCATGGTTCTGTGATTCCCCAGTGATGCTCATTTCTACCTCCCTCAGCATCCACGGCAGGCAAAGCCCAGCAGATAATCTCCTACAGAACAATCTTAACCATGAATGTTAATAAACTCAAGACTGACACAAGGATTTATCAACCCAGAGTATTTCCATGCTTCCCTCTTTCTCTCCACCTCTTCTTCACCCAGCTTTCAGCACTCCTCATTTCAGCAATTAATCCCAGCCTTTCTGAAGAGGCTGAATCCTACAAGCTTGAAACCAAGTCCTCACAGAGCCAAATCAGCACAGATGTGCCAGAGAGCAATGCAGATGGTTTTTCCTTCCCCTGAAACTCGAGACTTTGCTTCTGCTCAGTGCTGTGGTATTTTGCAGACTGGGGACATCAGGAGCATGTCCCATCCCCATATGGCAAGCGAGAAGTCACCCTGGGAAGATTAAAGCAGAGAGAGAAGACCTGGGTTGCCTCCTGCATTTTTCAGCCCTTCTCCATCCCTTTGTGAAAGGCTGATGCTGTTAAGCAACTATGTAAGGGATGAAAAGAGTCAGGGAAAATAAATAATACATGGATGTTGAAGTGTGTTGCCAAGGCCACTTCCAGGATGGATCGGTACCCTCTGGACAGCTGCCTGCTCCTGCCCTAGAGAGATGTCACTGGGAGTGAAATGGAGCTCCTAGGCAAGACGTTGTTCCAGAGTGACACATCAGAAAACCTTGCGGGTGACAGAAACTGTAACTGCTGTGCTTAAACTTCACTGGCCCATTCCACCCCCGTGAAACCCAGTTTCGCTGCTGATTTCAGCAGAATAGGGAGGGATTTGCCCCTACCAGGGCAGCTGGGATTGCTGGGGATACCTCTCCCCAAAGCCTGAGCAAAGCCCCACAGCCTGAGCAGGGGCCTCCTTGTAGCCCTCGGGCCTCATGGATGCTCTGGCTTCCATGAGGACCTGAACAATGCTCTCCATCCTCCCCAACCGCAGGCCAAACCAGATGCAGAGAGCCAGCAGCCTGAAAGAAAAGGCATCTTAGACCCAGTGTCTTCTTGGGGTTCAGGGCAGCAGTGTCTTGTGTGCAGAGGCTGTGGACACCCCAAGGGATCCCACCAGCTCCATCCCCAAGTCTTTACTTCAACACCGGCTTGGCCACATCTGCCTGTGTTTTTCTCAGCAATCCCCCAAGAGCTCTATGGCTCTGTAGCAATGAGAGATAACATGCCTGACTCCAACTACGTAACTGGAATGCAAAATAAAAGGCACGTGGTGTGGCCGGATACAGCAAAGACCATGACGTGAGCTGCCCTGACTCCTATCACGGAGAGCTGGCTGTGCCAACACTGCCAGCAGCCCACTGGAAGGGCTCCTGTCCCCAGTCTGTCCTTTCCATGGGTCAGGAGGTGAGGCACCACCCCCGGAACAGAATGCCTGTCCTTCAGCAAAGACACAGAAGTGTCCAGCCCTGATGCACAAGGACACCAGGAGGTGCCCGGGGTGCTGGGAGGTGACAGTGAGGAGTGCAGTCATTGGGGTGGCAGCTTCCAACCTTGCTGTGATGGAGAAGCCCAGGCACACCCCTGCCTCACTGCTGCTACCTGGAAAACAGCTGAAATAGCCCCAGCAAAGCACTCTGCAACCCACTAAACCCCCTCTCCTCTCCTGTGCCTGCTGCAGAGGGCAGCTGGAGGGGCCCAGGAGACACAGCACACAGGGATGCTGCAGGGACTCCTCAAATGAGATGCACACAGACAGTCTAATGTCTCTGCAAACCCCCTCCCCACACATCTGCCAAGATCAGAACTGCCTACAAAGATTGAGGATGTTTTTTGAGAAATACTAGCTATAGCTGTTTGCATGCATTTGCCTTACAAAGCGACTGGGAGAAGAGGGGGGAAATACTCTTCCTGTTTAGCACAGAAATATAGGTAACAATCATGAGGCAATAATTGATTCATCCGATAGTTTATTAACTGGATTTGGGGTGTGCAAGTGACAGCCTCTGCAGCCAGCCTTTCATGTGACACGTTATTAAAGGCTCTTTTACTGGCTCTGAAAGGCAGTGGCTGGAAGATCAAAGGTCAGACATTTCAAGAAGTAAATTGGTTTAATGTGGCTGCAGATAGCCTCACAAAAACCTAATAAATATGCAGTGAAATGTAAGGAGAGAAAATTGTGGACAAGAGAGACAATTACTTTGAAACCAGGATAAGAGCAGCGCAGGCTCAAATTAATCAGTGTTCAGGCTCCTTCTCTCTGTCTCAGGATTTAGTATTCAGAGCAGGAGCCCAGCTGATGGTGGGATGTGCTGCGGGGAGCACCGGTACCCAAAACCTGCTGGGGGAAGATGCTCAGCTCCAATCCACAGCTGGGGTGGTGGTGAGAAACACCCTGGTTTTCCAGGTACACCTGAGACCCACAGCAAAGGATGTGCGTGAGCACCACAGGATTTTGTGGTGGCTGGTGAACAGATTAGCACTCCATGGCGGTTCTCACTCTCCTTCCAGCAGTGATTTGCATCCTTGCTTCTACATCCTTCCTTTGCTTCATAGAGCCCCAAAATACATCCCATCCACTGATGAGACTGTGCTGAGTGCAAATTGGTGTAATTAAGAAAAAAGTCCTCCCTGTGAGGGTGGGGAGGCCCTGTCACAGGGTGCCCAGAGAAGCTGTGGCTGCGCCTGGATCCCGGGCAGTGTCCAAGGCCAGGTTGGATGGGGCTTGGAGCAACCTGGGACAGTGGAAGCTGTCTGTGTCCCTGTCCCAGGGGAGGCTGGAACCAGGTAATCCTGAAGGTCCCTTCCAAAAAACTGTTCTGTGTTTCTATGATTTTATTTTATGACCCTGTGGGGAGCCCTTGGTGTGTCCAAGTAGGTTCATGGCAGCACTGGAACATCAACTCACAGCCAAAATCCCATTATCCATTGGTAAAAAAATGAATACAGAAGGGCTTGATTATAAGAATTGATGCTTTAAGCTCATCACATTTTTTGCTCAATCTCTTGACGTTTTCAGAAACTTGCCTCACTTATTTCTAAACTCCAGATTGTGGTATCTGAATTACCTGGCGGTTTTTGTTTGGATTTCTTGAAATGCTTTAACTCTAATAACCTCTAAACACTCACGACACAGGATTTCTTTGCTAAAAAGTCACAGGTTCACTCCTTTTAATTACAGGTGGGAAAACACCCACTCCAGTTCTCTAATCTGGAAAGGGGCTTCCTGCACAAAAACAAAGCGCGATATTCCCAGTACAGCTATAAACAGGAGCAGAGGAAACCAATCCATGCAACAAAATGCCCCAGACAAGCCAACAAGGACACAACCTCTTTGTATTCCCTCTGCAGGTCACCTTCCCCAGCTGATCCATCGTGGTTTACTCCGGCCCCACAGGACAGACTGAGAGGGATCAAGCAGCAAGGTCTCTCTGTGATTTAGCAACACCAAGCCTCGCCTGCTCACCCTCACAGGGACCGTCTGTAAGCACCTAAAGGTTGGGACCGAAGGGCTAAGCCATTCAGTAGAATCACAGAGTCATTCAGGTAGGAAAATGCTGTTGAGTCCAACCATTTATCTCCCCACCACTGCCCAGCCCAACACTGACCCATGTCCCCCAGTCCCACATCCACATGGCTTTTAAATCCCCCCAGGGATGAAGATGGCACCACTGCCCTGGGCAGCTGTGCCAATGCCTGACCACTCATTCTGTGAAGAAAATTTCCCAGTATCCAACCTGAACCTCGCCTGGCACAACTCAAGGCTACTTCCTCTCATCTCCCCACCACTGCCCAGCCCAACACTGACCCATGTCCCCCAGTCCCACATCCACATGGCTTTTAAATCCCCCCAGGGATGAAGATGGCACCACTGCCCTGGGCAGCTGTGCCAATGCCTGACCACTCATTCTGTGAAGAAAATTTCCCAGTATCCAACCTGAACCTCGCCTGGCACAACTCAAGGCTACTTCCTCTCATCCTGCCCCTTGTTCCCTGAGGGCAGAGCCCAACCCACCCCTGCCCCCCCCAACTGCCCACAACCTCCTTCCAGGCAGTTGCAATAAGGTCACTCCTGACCCTCCTTTTCTCCAGGCTGAACAACCCCAGCTCCCTCAGCTGCTCCTCATCAAATTTGTGCTCCAGACACTTCCTGACCTCTACTGCCCTTCTTTGGACAAGCTCCTGCATCATCGGCCATGTTCTCCCATAGCTGGACCACCATGGATGAATGGGATCCCTCTGACCACCACGTCCCCATTCATGGCTCTCATGTACCCCTCTGCCCAGAATGGAGCTGCACCCAGAGCAGCACCAACACCTCCCTGGTGAGGAAACCTCCTGAGAAGCCTTGGGGATGAGGCAGAGAGGGACAGCTGGTGCCACCTGTGTCCTGCTGGCTAAGGGACAGTTCAAAGAGAACCCACCCTTCATGGGTCAGCAACAAGGAGAACTGATGGGACATGGACGTCTGCACCTGCAGCCCACGCAGGCAGCCCTTGCCCTGAGTTATCTGTGTGTATATTGCTCTGCCATAAATCAGGAGCCCTAACAACTGTAATTTGTATCTGAGGAACTTGGAGCAATTACAAAATCAGCCCAAACACCATTTGTTTCACAAGATTTTGCCCTTAGTTAGCACTGTCGTTCTGCTTTAATTGCACTGTAATTAATTGCAACAAAACTGTTTGGAAAGTGCATGTGCACAGTGGAAAGGCTGGAATATTGCAACCTGACTCCTCCTCCGCTGCAGCCACAAGCATAAAATCTGTCATCCTCTTTCCATGCAACACTTAGCATTCATTTTACCACCTTGTATCCAGAGGATCTCCAAGACCTCTCAAAGCCAGACCAAGACTCATGGAATGCAACTACTGAACTTACTTTACATGCAGGGAAATTAAAGCTCAGAAGAGCTAATCTCTTTAATTTCTCTTCAGACGTGACTAAGAGGGTATAAACTGCCCAAAGTAAACTAGGCCTGGGCCCGGATGTAAATCACAACCCTGCAACACTCAGAGGTTCTCATGTTCCCTTGCAGCTCCCAAAGCCACCCAGCACCTTGAAGAGGCTGGGATCTGCCTCCTGTCCATGGGGGAGGTTGCCTCACGCATAAATTCAACACAAAGCAAAAGACCTCCCTAAAGACAGAAGGCAGTGAGAGTTGGAAACAATGATATCCCACTCCTGGAAGTGTCCGAGGCCACGTTGGACAGGCCTTGGAGCAACCTGGGGTAGTGGGAGGTGTCCCTGCCCATTTCAGGCACATGGAATGGACGATCCTTAAAGTCACTTCCAACCCAAATCATTCTACAACAGAGGAAAGCAAATCTGACCCATTTCTTTCACAGCCCATCCCTTTTTAGCACCCAGCTGTGGCATGGAGGTACTAATCCCAGCTGAGGTGGTCTTCCAGAGCCCCCTCTCAGCTGGCACTCAGTCCCTCAGCACAGACTGTGACAGCAGCTGGGCAATCACTTGGAAACGAGAAGCCACCAAATCCATCCACGGTTGCCTTGAGTCTCATCCCCTGAATGATTATTTCTGTGCAGGGAAGGCAGCTGCACCAGAAGTCTGCATTC
>NW_008240031.1:1658543-1661043 GCF_000691975.1 Corvus brachyrhynchos | reverse complement strand
TAATAAAAAGAGGCCTCCAAATCATTCTTGGCAGAAGCATCCCAGCCTCAGATCCCCTCCCTCTATTCATGAGTAAAGCTCTCTCAGGCAAAGGAAAATAAACTGTGCAGCTACCTCGCTGACCCGACCTGCAGCAGGGTGCAGCTGGGTGCTGCCTGCCCCTTCTCCAACATCAAATGCCAAAGTAGTAGCCTATTTTATATATACATTAATTTATATATTGTAAGGAAATTTATAATACGTATCATGCACAAAAAGATACATTATATGGGTGCATATATGTATAAATACATATTGTGTTTATATAAAATTTTATATATATATATAATACAAATATTAATGGGAATAGCACCACGCAGATGAGACCCATCATGATTCTGCATTCCCATCTCCATCCTGCCAGGAAGGCAGGGGCACTGGCAGGGGCAGGGATGAGTCCTCCCCTCACTGCCTGGTTTCCAGGATCGTACACACACACTCAATAATATCGTGTTTCTATGCGGTCTGAGATCCTTCACCCCTTCTAATTAGTTACAAGTGTATAAAGGCATTCCACCAGGGACATTTAATGGGAAAAAGACCAAGGACTACGAACTGGGCAGGGAAGACTCCAGTTTTGAAACTATTTTAATAACTTGTTATTTAATTAAGAGCAATAGCTCCGAAATTATGTCAGTGAAACTTGCTACTTATTTATTAATTAGAGGAGGAATTTCAAAGGAGGCTCCAGGAGTTAGGTGCTGGACAGCCTCGGGCTCGCTGGAAAATCCCAGGTTTCTCCAGCTAGTGCTTGCTCAGCGCTCAAACACGCCGGGTCTGACTCCTCACTGCCTGGCACCTGAAGTAAACAGCGTCAAGCACAGGCAAAAAGTGAGTGTTAAACGCTGCCTGTTCTGGAGTATGGGTTTGGAAAGTCCTTGCTGCAGTGGTGGGAGTGATGGAAGGCACTGGAAGACCAGGGAAACACCACAGAGCGTCTCCTCTACCTTTCTAGGAGCCTTGCTGGGCTGTCCTGGTGTGGATACATCAGGATATGCATCGAGAAGCCTGTAAAAGGTTTCCTCTCCAGTGTGGGGTGCTGGAGATGCTGAAGGTTGGCCATGCCCATGGTATCACTCCCTGCAAACAGCTCTCGGATAGACCCAGCAACGTCAACATCCTCCCAGGAGGAGAAACTCCTCTCTGATTCCACTTCCACCAAGCAGAGAGGAGGAAAAAGTCCTATTCAGCTTCATTTCCCCAAATATTGCACCTGAGTGAACTGGAAGGGGGTTCCACATCCCCCTTCTGAGGGCAGAACAAGCTGCAGGTCTGCGCACAGCCGCGCCGAGGGTTTGTGTCCACCCGACGCGCGCCAGGGAGCAGCGCAGGGATGGCCGAGCGCCGGTTCCTCCTCTGCTGAACACATTCCTCCCCTCCTGTTTTCATTCAGCCCAACCTTAAACAAAACCAGCACTGTTGTTTTTATCCGCGGCGTGGATCTGGGAATTGCCTACATGGGGTCGGGGGAGCTGGAGAGGGGATTTGTGCTGCTGAAACAGCGTTTCATCTCGAGAAGGAGCTGTTAAAAATATAAGCGCTTAACTAGGTGCAACACACTGTCCTACTGCATCCCATCTGCTAGCTAAGAAGCAAAAACTTCCCAGGATAGACTGAGATTTACACCCAAGCTCCAGATATGGGGTCTCCAGATAAAGGACCTGCGGCTTCTGCATGCTTGCAGCACAGGCAGCACGGAGCAGGTCAGCTTGAGCTGGGCTTAACCCTGCACCAAGCATCGACCTCCTCCCAACCATGCCTCCCAGCACATCTTTAATCACAATTTCTTTGCCAGCATTAAATCTGCCGAGATGCTTTAACTATTCAAGAGGAGAACGGGATTTTTTCCCACAGGTTTTCTGCAAGGAACAACTGAAACAAAAACTCCTTCAGCACAAATACTAATAGGAAAATATAAAAAATATATAATGGAAATATAGTAAGTACTATCTTGTATTATTATAGACATATTTCTATTATATATTTCCATCTACTAAAATATTTCTATTAATATCTATTTCTATTCTATTCTATTCTATTCTAAATATTAATCAACTGCCTCATGAGATCTCTTCTGCTTTCCCAGCTGGACATACTGGCAGATCTGTTTTTGCACTGGTATTTCCTATCTAAAACAAATAAACATATAACTAAGCTGGACTTACAAAAAAAAAAAAAAGCCCTGAGAATTGAGAAGTTGTATTGCACAGGTGTTGATGTACAGCCAAAATCTCCAGGCTTGGTAAAGATTCAAGATAGCAAGGAAAGAAATCAGACAGAGATTCACAGGTTTGAGTTCAAACAGCAATTAAGAACACATGTAAATGGCGACAGATTAGTACAGAGGATCGCTCCAACGCGCCAAAGATTTTCAACATGAGCACAATTAGCCTCCGAGCAATAAATTCAAGTACCTTCCCCTCCCCTCAATATCCTGCAAAACCCCTAAAAGCTGGAGGGG
>NW_008240031.1:1652016-1658005 GCF_000691975.1 Corvus brachyrhynchos | reverse complement strand
AAAACCACCTCTTTTGAAAAAAGAAATTGCTGTAATTTAACTAAAAAATCAGGTTTGCACATGAATGACCCAAACAAACAAGAAGATGGAGGAAAGTATCTTCAAACGGGGAGGTTGGTTACTCAAGTCCTCTGTCACTGAGTTGTACTGGTGACAAGACCCCAACCCAGGTGTCCAATCCAAGGAATGAGTGACTAAAAAACCTTCCCAAGTGCCCAGTGTGGGGCTTCCAACCCCCACCCCAGCACTCAGCTTTGGAAGACAACTCCTGGCCACCTCAACTGCACCAGACAGCCAACAATCCCATCCCACATGCACCTCCCGTGGCCCCTGGCCACAAGGATGTCCCCAGAGGAGGATTCACCCCTCGGGAGCCCGTCTCAGCAGCCATGAGCAGCCTCACCTGGCTAAGCCCAGCTCGCCAGCGTGTGCACAACCCCAAAAGGCTGGCCATCATGTTGAGTGATAAATAACTGGGCTCTCTCCTCTCCTCCTTGCTGGGTGCACTACGGAGCAGCTTATTCTTGAGATTCTGCCCCAAATTGAGAGGTGACACTGACTAAAACACTGCATTTCATAAAATACTAGTTCCTTTCTGGCACAGGTATACGTGTTTTTGTTAATACAATAAATCCGATGAGAGCAGCTGGACACCAAGTTCCACTTACATGCCTTTCTGATGGTTTTCTTTCAAAGAAGCACATTCAAAAAAAACCCCAAATCACAACCAAAATTGTTTATACAAGAGAAATCTTTCTGAAGGATGAGGCAAAATCAAGTGTAAGATAGCCTAGGGCAACCTGGCACTCCCAGACACGGCTTGGAAGAGCTCCGTGCTCAGCACACGGTTACTTTTGAAACTTTTATTACACGCTTTCTCAGTCCATAGGAAAAAAAACATTAATGCTGTTTCCATCCCCACACCCAAACCACTATCTGCAGCTCCTCTGACTACTGGGTTTCTAAGGAGTGTCTGGGTAAATCAGTAAATGAAGTCGCAGTGAACAATGTGTCTGGCCCGAGATAAGGGCAGAGCAAAACTTGGGCAGCATCCAGTGACTGTCGAAGTCGGAATGGAGAGGAACACCAATTGCCACCCACTGCTTTTCCTGGTACTCCCGTAGCTGGCATCCCCTGGGGGATGGGAGAAACCAAGCAACCACCCACCCAAGCTCCTCAAGCACAAAATCATGCTGCTCTTCATTTCACACAAAACCTACTTTTTTTTTTTTTCCCATCAAAAAGATTTGCCTCCATCAATTCACCAAAGCCAATGTGTTGAAGAAAAAATTACATCTGTCCCAAGCTAGCAAAGCATGCTGTTCACGGTGCTGCTTCTCAAAATGGATTATAATCAGGGTGTATGGAAATGTCCTCAGCACCAGGAGGAGCATGTCCAGGGAAGGGAATGGAGCTGGGGAACAGGCTAGAGTCCCAGGAGTGGCTGAGGGAGCTGGGAAAGGGGCTCAGGCTGGAGCAAAGGAGGCTCAGGGGGGACCTTGTGGCTCTGCACAAGTCCCTGACAGGAGGGGGCAGCCAGGGGGGTCAGGCTCTGCTCCCAGGGAACAGAGACAAGAGGAGAGGGAACATCTTCCAGTTGCACCAGGAGAGGTTTATTGGGTATTAGGGAAAATTTCTTCATGGGAAGCATCCAGCCCTGGCACAGCTGCCCAGGGCAGTGGTGGAGTCCCCGCACCTGGAGGGGTTTAAAAGCCGTGTGGATGTGGCACCTGGGGACATGGATTAGTGGCAGAGCTGAGGGAATGGTTGCACTTCAGGGTTTTTCTAGTCTAAACAATTCCAACCCCAAATTCTTGCAAACCAGACCCAGTACTTCCACACAGAAAAATATCTGGGTGTGGACCATGACAATTGAAACATCTCAGTGATAACTTTGAGTCCAAAACCACTGCAGACCAATTAAGTCCCCACTGAACCCTGGAAATTATTTGCCCTTCTATATTTGAAATTAGCTCACTTTTTTTTTTTTTATCATCACCATTAATAGAAGGCTGAACAGGTCTCCTACACTGTAAATGAGAAGAAAATAAAGTACTTCTAGAGAGGTGTGAAATAAGAACAGCAGGAAAAAGAGAAGAAAGGATTGTGCCAGACCCCACCTTGATTCACAAGGATAACAGGAACACCTAGCAAAAATATAATAGAAAAGGTTGCAGTGATTGCTTATCCCAGCTCAGGAAAACTCTAATTTCAAGTATATTGAATTGAAAACTTTCCAGAAGAGTACTTGAAGGAAGCTTGTTTAATCAGAAAAATAAATGATCATCAAATGTAAAGATTTTCATGGGCAAAATAAATTTTGACAGTTTTTCTTGGGGGGGGGGGGTGTTTGTGAAATGGTACAGTATTTTCCTTTCATACCTCAGTTTTTCAGGCTGATTTTAAACTTTCTACTTGGAACCCAATAATCAGCTTCAGTGAATACATCTCTGAGAGCCACAGGAAGATATTTTTTGCAACAGGATTTGCTGCATCAGTCACATTTTTCAAAGGAAAACAATTTTCTTCCTCAAACATCCCTATTTCATTGCCAAATTTACCACGGTGGTAAAAAAAACAACCATGTTTTTTTTACAGGTTGATTTTGGTAAGAAATAGATCCCAGAGAAGTATTTCATCCCCCTAAATCTCACCAAAGATGCTTGAAATGGGAAACCTGGAAAAGCCTGCGGAGGTTTTTTCCGAGGTGTCCATCCCACACACCCGCACGTGTTTCCGTTTGCAGTGGTCCGTATCCCCATGAACTCCAACAGGGCAATAAAGTTAAGCCTGGCCTAAGTGCTTCCAAACGCTGGCCTTATTTTAAAGGTGACAGAGCAAGGGGAAGGAAGAGATGTGAGCCCACAATCCTGACAAACACCTTCCTCACTGGGACACCAGCGGGGCAGGAGGGAGTAGGATGGGGACACCTCCCGACTTGTTTAAGGTCTCTCTTGGTGCAGAAATGAGCTGCTGCTTTTCCATTTTCCAAAGGGAATTGTGGACCTTGGAAAAGGATGAATGGGTAGATATTTCCTTGCTAGTAGCCCCACATCCTGCAGATGGGGAGCAGTTTCCAGCAAGAGGCTGAATTACCAGTTACGTCATGCCACAGACTGGGCAGATTCGCTGGTCCAGGATGTGTCTATATAAAAATCTACTGCTGCCATAATACCCTTATCCAAAAAACCAAAAAGCTCTACAGGAAATCAGTGAAAACCAATGCTGATGAAGTGCTTTCCTTAAACAATCTCAGTGATTTCATATTTGAAAGCTTAATGGTTGTAATCCAGATTGATCCTGAGGGATCCCCAGTGCTTTGTTACGGAAAGCAGAAGTCAATGAGGCTCCATTGTCTCCAGTGGAAATACAGTCAATTATTCTACCCAGAGTCCTCCTCAAGGAATGAAAGCACAGTTGGATTTCTTTCAAGGAACAGGGCTGGATGGAGCCAAGGTGATATTGAACAGGTGTATGTATACATATATTTACACAATATATGTGCAACTACATGGAAGGATTTTCCTACAACATATGGCTTCACTGAGAAACTCTTGAAAGATCTGCCCCCCTGACCTCCCCCTGACCTGGAAATGCACCCACCTCTGGGCCCCACAGCTCCCAAATCCTTCTTGCTCCACAGTTCCCAATCTTTTTTGGTCCTGTGCAGCTTCAGGGTATGAGGAAAATCTCACGTGAGCAAGAACATGGCGAAACATCTGCACAAACTTTCCATTAAACCTGTATTTGGCTAAATATGACACATGCCTGAAGGCAACATTCTGGTCATAAAAATCCCAGAACGGCTTAGGTTGGGAGGGACTTTCAAGACTGTGTCTTTCCAACCTCCCCTGTCATAGGCAGGGACACCTTCCACTAGATCAGGTCACTTTACTCGCTTTCAACGCTTCAGTTCTCCCTTTCTCTTCACTGAAAAAGACATTTGAGTCTGCTTCAGCTTGTCTTGGTGCAGTACTGGGACTGGGTGAGGGCAATTAAAAATAAATGGCAATAAAATGAAATTTAAACACAAATGGATGTTAACAATAAAAGGCACAACATGGATCAAAGATCCTCTTTTCAGAGCTTGATGGCTTGGTGCATAATTTTATTCGGGGTACCTCTCATGCCCCAGGGCAGCTGAAGCCAGGTGAGATTAAAGCCCCCAAGGAGGCCCAGACCACATGGAACTTCTGAACATCCACTTTTTTGGTGCCACCATCCCCAATGCCAAAAAACTTCCTCAGCACCCCAGACCAAATTTGAGATGGGTGGCAAAAACCCAAATACAGCCTGCTGCGGGATGGAAGGGAGGTGCTGGAGAGCATCTGCAAAGACTCAGATGCTACTGATGCTGCAGAGAGCAGCCTGACCTCCACCACATCCACTTTAAACCTCCCTGTGCAATTCACAGTCCCAGCTGCAATTTTGAAACGCTTTCCCCGCCTCGTAATTTCTCGACGGGTTATTTTTGCTTTGCTCTCACACAAAATGAGCCGCAGCTCCTTGCTGGGTCCACTCACACCATCCTACACATGGATGGGCTAAGGACAGCCAAGCCAATGGCCCATCATAGCCAGCATTTCAGCCTCCAAGCATTGGTAAACCTCTGCAGAGATCACTTGCTTTCCTTCCCCGACTGGAAAGTTATCCTCACCCAGAAATAAGAAATTCTGCAGAAGCACCCTGATGTAGGTGGAAACAAATCTCTTTTGCTTTCAAAAGCTGTGGATCAGGCCACAGCTCCTTGCAGAGCATCACATTAATACTGGGAGGCAAATGAACCATTTTACTTCTCCTAGCTGAAAGAAAAAATAAAAATGCAGCTGACCTGATTTACCTTTCTGATAATGTATTTAAAAAAATCTTCCCGGGCTCAGGACTTTGCCAGACAGAATGAGACTGTTTATGTCATGACCACAACCTTCTGAAAAATGCCCCTTTAGATGGGAAAGCTCACAAGACCCTCAGGTATAATGATCTCAGCTATATCAATAACCACATTTCGGCAGATTCATTATCTGCTCGCCAGCCTGCCCGGCCGCACAGCGAAGCGTTGCAGCAGGATGGAGTGAGAAAGGAAAACATTGAATTCAGCCCTTCTTCCCATAGAAAAAAAAAAAAAATTGACACTGCAGGTCATTCTTTTCCCTAGCAAAAGCCAAGCTTTTATTTCCACTGTTTTCACGCGGTACTCAGGAGGGAGGACCTGAGCTACACACAATATTGAACACGGCCGATCAATCCCCCTTGAGTGGGTGCAGGAGGATTTTCCTGCACAGCTCCCATCTTCGCTCCCCAGGCATCCTCATCCCTTGCCATCCCAAACTTTACAGCAGAACAGCTTTTTTTTTTTTTTTTGCCTGTTCCCCTCACAACATTCACTCCATTATTCAAGATTTTAACATCCATCACTCCATTATTCAAGGTTGTGACATCCATGTTAAATCTACTCATGGATTTCAGACCACACTTCATAAGAAATTTAGGCTACAAAACAAAGGTTTATTTCATATCTGTATTTTCAAGCAACAGGGACCGTTATGATCATGTATTTTGCCCTCCAGCTTCATACAAAATAAAACACTTCACCCAGTAATTTCTGCAGCAAGGCTCTCATTCCTGCCTGCCCTCCCACATTTAGAAGCAGAGGCAATCTTGGCTGGAAGATTTCAAATCAAGGGGGCTTGCCCTGATCCTTTGGCAAGTGTTTCTAGAAGTTTATTAGTCTCATTATAAAAAAATCTGCACTTTTTTTTTCTTTCCTTTTTTTTTTTTTGCCTGGACATGTTTAGCTCTAGTTTCTGAGCATCTCATCACACCAACCCTTTTTCTGCTAAATAAAACATTTCGACTCTCTTCCCAAAGCGGAGATTTGAAAGCTACAATCCTATGAGTAAGGAGCTGAGAGCTGTGAGCATCTCCCACAGTAACTCACAACAGAATCCCAGAATGGTTTGTGTTGGCAGGGACCCTAAAGCCCCTCCCA
>NW_008240031.1:1621334-1651949 GCF_000691975.1 Corvus brachyrhynchos | reverse complement strand
ACACTCCCGGGGCTCCGGGGCCAGCCACAGCTTCTCTGAGTGAAGTAGAAGAAGCCCCTGGAAGATCTCTGCCCCATCACTGACTGCAGCTGCCCTCCCTGCCATGAGCTGTGGGATTTGTTACTGCAACAACCCACAGCTGGGGAAACAGCAGGAAAGGAAAATGACAAAGGACAGATGGGAGAAAGAAACAGCAGCTCTGCCTTAGGTCAGGGGAGAGAGCAAGCAGCCAGTAACTGCTAGGAGAGATGAGGGCTTGTATATCCATGGTTGATTAACCTAAAATTAACATGGCAGCACGGAGATAGGGGGTTAACAGGTGGGTTGAGATGTATAATGGTCTCAACTTTAAAAATCTCAAAGTTTTGGGGGCAAATCTCATCCTTTCTGGAAGGGTTGAGGTTTTGGAGCTCTTGCAGGTGGCTCTGCAAATTCATTAACTCCTCCTTAGTGAATGCAAAGCAATGGAGGGCAGAGAGAGGAATTTTCTGGTCCTCAGGCCTCTCCCAGGGCCCTAGACTGTGTCAAATCAAGGAATGGCCCTCCCAGCAATGGAGGCAACACAGCAGAGACTTCTGCTCTGTGCAGAGTCACAGAGCAAAGCTCACAACACATTCAGCTGCATATGGAAAGGGACGGCGAGCAATGCCAGCAATATTATAATGCCTTTGTATAAATCAGCAGCGCAGCCTCAGATGGGAAGAAAAGTAATGATGCAGAAAAGGCAAGAAGTGTTCAATCAATATTTCTGCTCCGCATCTGGAAAGAAGGCAGGACGAGGTGCTTGTATCACATGAGGAGGATGAAGTACTTTCCACTCCATTAGTAACCAAGGAGGTTGTTAAACAGCATCTACCAGCGATAAACAATTTTGAATCAGCAGGCCTGGATAACTTGCTCCCAGGAGCCCTCCAACAGCTGGCTGAGAAGCTCTCTGGCCTGCTGATGTTAATTTTTAATAAATCTTGGAATACCAAGGAAGATCCAGATGGATGGAAGCATGCAAATACTGCACTGATCTGCTAAAGGGGAAAGTGGGATGGCCTGATGAACAGGTTGGCTTGCCTGCCATCAGTCATGGGTAAAATAATGGGAACCCTCCCGAGAGTCACCCAGAAGAGGAATCAAAGGATGGAAATGCAGCTCATGTTTGTCAGAGAGGTTCTGCGGCCAACACACCATGTCAAACAAAGCTGATTTCATTCTCTGAGTAGATTACAAGTTTGGTTAATAAAGATAATTGCTTAGAGATAATACACATATGCTTTTGTACAGCATTTGATTTACCAGGGCGTGGCATGTTGATTATAAAATGAGCACTGCATTATGAGAATAAAGCACATGTGCAGGGAATTCAGAGGGGATCCCAACAAATAGCTGTCAGAGGGGAATCGGGCTGTTTCCAGGGGGATTTCACAAGGCTCAATCCCAGCTCCAATATTCAGCATTTTCTTATCTGGAAGCAAACATAACATCACTGCTGATAAATCAGCTATGTACCAGACAAACAAGAGAGGCCAAGCCATCTGAGCAGAGCTGAGATGATGACAGCCCAGCATCTGGCTGGGGTCATCACTGCACCTCAGAAGGTAAGAGGAAGGGGACAGCCAGAGAAAAGCAGAGGCGGGATGCTCAGAATCGGGGTGGAGATGCTGTAGCAGGTGGTGGTGGGGACCACATACTCCCAGGGAGATGTGCACCCCAGGCTCAGCAGGAGGGCAGAAGGTTGGATGTCACACATCTCTAAGGAAAACTTCTTGGAGTGGGTATCAGGAGGTAAATCAGAGCCTGGGATGAGGAAGGCCAGGATGAATGACTCCATGCTGCAGGACTTTGCATCTGGGGTTGGATATTGACCAGGAAAGGACGCATGACCCAAAACAGCCCTTTCCATGCTTTATTCTGACACTGACCTTTGTGACCCTGAGGAAATCAACTAAAGCTTGAAGCAGCTTTTTGTAACAGGAATATCCCATCTGGCCTTTCGCATCCCTGAGCTTTATCTGTCCCTTGGGAAAACACTCAATGCATGGGCAGACACCTCAGTGACCCCCAAAGGGAAGTACAGAGGTACCAGGCACGGAATGACACCCCTGTGGGCAGCCCGAACACCTGGATACCTAGGCCTTGTCTGCTGCTCCAGACCCATAAATCTAGCTGAAAGAAAAGGTTTTGAGAAACCTTTAGCAAGCCTAAAAGCTCAAACAACCCTACATGAAGCAGCTTTGCTGCATGGTAGTTACACCAGCATCACTTACACTACCCTTACCACCCTCCTCAGCAGCATCTCTTTTTTTTTCCTGAGGCATCATCAATTCAATTTAATTTTAGTTTGGTTTATTTCTACTCTTCCATCCTAGAAAACCAGAAGTTACTCATATTCACATGGGGCACATCATGTTTACGAAAAGTTGCTCAATCCTGGCCGTGGCCAGCCAACATCCATCCCTTGCTTGGGTAGATGCTGGAGAGATGTGGTGCTCAGAAAATTCATGTGAGAGTGCATTTCTCTAGGTTCAGAGCAGAAGAAGGCCCTGTGGGAGAGAGAAGAGTGCATGCCCACCAGCTCATGTGTGCTCCTCACTCTCAACCCTGGGGCATGTCCATGTCTTTGGTCTTCAGAGTATCACAGGAGCAAGGAAACAGGTCCTTAGTGATTCAGATACACCAAGCTAGGTCCACAGCAGCAGTTTCTTGCCCAGCCTTCACTTGTGTCTTCCCCCAGCTCTGGAAGGACAGTCTGGTACCTTCTCTTCTTCCTGTTCCTTCTGCAGTTGCCTTGGAAGGGACCAGACCTGCTCAATCATGCAAAAGATGAGAGGAAACCTCCTCATCTCAAGAGCCAAGAAAGCCCTGACCAACGTCATGACCACATCAAGGTTAGGCACCCTCACTGGACCTCATGGGGAACCCTGGAGCAGCAAGGATGGGGAGGAGGGTCTCACACTGGACTGACACTGTGACATTTCTCCTGGAGAGTGATGTGGGAGGTTTGTTCCCTGATCCCAGCCTGAACCAAGCTCAAGCATTGCTCACTTCCACATGCACCAACGTAGAGAAGGTGGGCAGCGGCCTCCGTGAAACAGCCTCACAGAAAAGGTAGAATTTTTTTGATCTCATGTCTTTCTGTCCTCCTGAATCCAATTCAAGAAAAATTTAGCTTCCAACCTATTTTTTTCCATCTGTCAAGATTTGCAGAGGGCTTCTCAATACAGCACCTGTCCTAAACATTCAGTCTCCCATGGGAACTGGAGATGAAGTCTGGCTAAGGGCCAGGCTGGCCTCATATTTCCATTTGACTCTGCCACTGAGCAGTGATGGAGAACCTGCTGCTCACACTGTTCCTCAATGGCTCCTCTGACTGCTCCTACTCCAGGGACAGAATGAGGTCAACCATTCAAGTCCCAAATGTTTAACCCAAACAGGCCCCATCCATCAATACCTGAGCAGTGGATTAGAATACATTGTTATTGCTGAAGGGGAGTTGAGGGGATAAGGTATTAAATCAAAAGTCTTACCTAATGCTAGACATTACAAAATGTTTCAACCTTTGCCAAAAGGAGAAAAAAAAAAAAAAGACAGTTTGTCTTAAAATCACTGAATGCCAACCAACAGAGTTTTGGTGAGGTGATCCAAACCAAAAGGTGAAGCTTTCTTCAAGAATACTGCAGCCACCTTGTTGGGCTGCCCAGATGCAAGGTAAAAAACAGGTGCCCATCCAAAAAAAGACCATCTCACCTCTAAATGCCACTGGGAAGATGCCGCAGGTACCAGCCAAAGACCATGGACACAAGATCATCTTCCCTATTGTGATCCCCTCCCTCCCACTACCAAAACTGTCAGGAGCTCACAGGAAATTTCATCTCCGCAAAGAGTCACTAATTTTGGTTGCCTCTTCTATCTCACCTGAATGTATTTGCCTCATCTCCAGAAACACTCAAGGTCGGGTTTGATTTGGCTTTGAGCAACCTGTTCTAGGGCAAGGTGTTGGAATGAGAGGAGCTTTAAGGTCCTTTCCAACCCAAACCATTCTGGGATCCTGTGATTCTGTGCACTAAAGGGGAGATAGGATCACTACAGCATCACTCCTCAGCACGCCTTCAAGTCTCTGTGCTTGGCACAAAACCCTCAGTGGGTGAGAGCCCTGCCAGGGATTGCCCTGCTGCCTTGCCTGCCTCCCACCTTCTCTTCCTCCCCGACTCTGCATCCATGAGCAGCCAGGCTGAGGAGCAGAGCGCGACCACAAGTACTCCAATCCCTCCAAAAAAGGCATTACCTCCACTCCCACCTTCCTCCTCGCCTCCAGCTCAGCTCCCTGGGTGTTTTTCCTCCGCCACAACTAACACTTGACGAGGCAGAACATCCCCCCCCCCGCTCCACTCAAGCCCAAGGGAGGGTGCAGCCAGAGTAAATTACTTAGAAGAGAAAGGAAAAAAATAAAATTAAATAACCACAGCAGACAAAGGCTTCTTGTCTTAAAAGCCTTACTCAGCCAGCACATTGGGCAGGTTGGCACCATGCTCAGGTGATGCTGTGCAAGCAGGGGCTGTGCTGGGGTTGCTCTGGGCACCCCATTGCAACACCCTCCCAAATTCAGCAACAGGAACCCCCAGTGTTCACCCAGGCACCCAGATTTTTAGCAGGTGAGTAGGACCCAAGATTCCATGTTTAGGGAGATGTGTAAGACCTGAAAGGTTTGGCTCTGACTCCTCCAGCAGGATGCAATTTTTTCAACAGGTTGAACTTGTAATTGTGTATTTTTCTCCCCTATATGAAAAAAAGAAAAAGGAGGAGGAGGAGCAGAATGGACTCATTTATCAAGTGCAGGCAAACACTAGGCTGGACTCAGAGTCAGTGACACTTTGTATAATGGCATTCTAGTTTGTCCTCCTAAATAATTTGTATTTTAATGAGCCCTCTTGCTCCAGCAGTAGTTTGTAGCCCCCACACTTTCTCAGGTCCTTCTGTGCTTTAATTTGATTTTTTTAAAATTTCCGGTGTCATATTTTTATTAACAAAAAGAAAAAGAAAAGCAGGCTTGCTTCCCTCCTGGCTTACATGGGAGCAGGTAATGAATCTCTGAGCGCAGGAGTCGTCTCGGCTCTTATCTCCATGGCCTTGCTGTTCCCAAACCTACTTATTTAAAAAACTCCCCCATCATGAGATAATGGGAACAGAGAAAGTCAGCAAAGAAACAAGAAGGCAATCAGGATCTCTACAGAAGCAGGGGAGCACCATGATTTCCACCTGTTCTTCTCCTGCTGGGACAGGTCTTTAGGTCAAGATACCGTAAATGAGAAGAAGTCGCTTCAGGGAGTGCAATCACGAGAGATGTGCTCGACATCAAAAAGCTGTTTTGCAGTGCTTGGTCTTGCTAAAGGCTCCTCCATTTGGGTCATGCTCAGCTTGCCGTGAAGTGGTGGCAGCCCAGACCTTGCAACCCCCGTGCTGGTGGTGGGGTGGCTGGGCCAGGGTAGCTGGGGATAACTTGCACCCAAATTCCAGGTGCTCTGGGCTGAGGTGTCCTGCCTGTCTGTGGTGGGTCCCTGGGGAAGAGCAGTGAGGCTCTGACCCCATAGCAAAACTGTGTGGGGCAGAATTGCCCCATATTAGTCACAACACAGCTGCGGGTGAGGGCACTTCCAGGCCACTTCACCACAAATTCTGACCCATCCAAACACCAAGCCACACTTACACCACTTGCTCCTGGAGGTTCCTTGAGCTAGAAGGTGCAGTGGGTGCAGTGACACCCTCTACAAAGATCAGCAAAAGAGAGGGAACCAAAGGTTGTGGCAGCATCTTCCCTTGCCCACCTCTGAACCCCATCACCACAGATTCCTGCTTATGGTGGGGACAGTGACACCCCCTCAGTCCAAGTGCCAGGCATTGGCCCAGCTGAAGGATGGAGCAGAGATGGCTGAACCAGTCAGGAGGAGGGAATGAGATATGGTGAGGGCCACACACTCCCCGACGTGAGCCTAACGAGTCTCATTAACAGCAAGGACTTTGTTCTGCAGCTGGGTGGGATGCGGGTGGGGGATGCAGGATGACAGAATCCTGACCTTTTCAGGCAAGGAAAGAGCCCTGGAAAGGTGACAAGCTCTGGAGGGGTTTGCAGCCTAAGCCAGGTGAGGATTGGGGTGATACTGATGAAGCAGACACATCTAGGACAAGGTGACCCAACCAGTCCACCCCCTTTCAGGTTCCCTCCCCAGCATTCCAGGTCTGTGGGAGAAAAGAGCCACCAAACACTTAAGAGAGAGGTCAGAAAAGCAGCATCTCCAGTCCACACAGTTTCACTGGGAGACAGGATAGAGAAGAGTTTATAATCAAGACTATCCAAAAGGGAGGCTTGGCTTAAAAACCTGCAAAACCTCAGCAAACCTGGTTAAAACGTCAGCCTAACCAGGCTCAGCGCAGCTCTCCCCTTCAGACTGGGGAAACAAATGTTACAGGTTTATACACTAATTTATTTCTACCCATTTAACAAATTAATGTGTCCCTCCCATCCCCCTTCCCTGGAGTAGCAGGCTCTGTAGCTCAGATTCAGTGATACTCCTACTTCCCAAAGCCTTGGAGATACGCTTGACCTTCATTAGTGCCCTGCTTTAATTTCCACCCTCCCTTTGCTAACCCTCCCCGATGGAACTCTGCCAGGCTTTCTCCCTCCCTGGGGACCATCCTTGCTGCTATTTTGTTGGGTTTTAATCACCTTCTACTTTGATGCCTCCAATCTTTTACAGCCTTCCCCCATGCTGTGCCATGTCACCGGCCTTTTTGGGAGTACCAGATGGACCAGCCAGATTACTCTTAGGAAATATCTACTCTTTCCTTGGTTTCTTCCCTACCCTGGGAAAAGCTTCAAAGCTGCTCTCCCTGCTGGCAGGATTCCTCGCAGAAAAGCTCTGTGGACAAGGCCAGCAATCACAGAGTCCCAGAATGGTTTGGGTTGGAAGAGACCTTAAAGCTCATCTCACTCCACCCCCCTGCCATGGGCAGGGACACCTTCCACTGCCCCAGGGTGCTCCAAGCCCTGTCTCACCTGGCCTTGGACACTGCCAGGGATCCAGGGGCAGCCACAGCTGCTCTGGGCAACCTGTGCCAGGGCCTCCCCACCCTCACAGGGACGAATTTATTCCCAATCTCAAAACTATCCCTGCCTTCTGGCAGAGGGAATCCATTCTCTCTTGTGCTGGCACTCCATCCCTTGTCCAAAGTCCCTCTGCAGCTCTCCTGGAGCCCCTTTAGACACTGGGAGGGAGTCTAAGGTCTCCCTGGAGTCTTCTCCAGGCTGAACTCTCCAGCTCTCTGTGCCCAAGCAGCCTGGCATTACGGCTTTAGATCTCATCCAGGCTTCACCAACTGCCCTAACCAGCCCAACACCCACAGGCTGATGCACCAAACCCCAGCTGTGCTTCCAAGAAGGTGCTCTCTCAACTCCAACAACCTCAAGATTGTTTTAAACCCCCGAATAAAGAGTAATCACTCTTCCAGGTCTCATTTACAGCTCTTGTTTTCGTTACCACTCCCAAACAACATCCAAGCCTTATCTGAGTGTTAAACTCCCGGCTTTGGAGGTATCCCCTGGCAGCCACTTTCACAGACTCAGCCCAAGGGCAAAACACTTTCTCATGGACACAGCTGCTTCCTTAAACAGACCCTGTGTTATGAGATAGGGAGATCACACAGTGTACGCTCTCTGGCCACTCATTAGCTTAGAGATCCCCTTCTCCCTGCCTCTGTTTGGCTCTGAGCCTCCCCCACAGCTTTTTCCAGCCTCTCTCTCAGTGATTTTTTCCTCTGGCTGGTAATTGTTCTCATTGCCCTTGGCTCACAGATGGTCCTTGGAGAGCTCACTGTTGATGTGGTGCCAGGTCTGCTCCATTCCAGCTGCTAAAGGGCATTAGGAGACTGGCTACCACTGTGCAGAGACCTTTTCTCTGCTCCATCTGCCCTTCCACACCCAGGCAATCACTGGAAAAGGCTTTGCTCACCACAGCTGCCACAGCTGGGCCATGCCTCGGCCCCATCCCAGCATCCAGGTCACCCTCCAACCCCTCTGCCCCCCACGCTAAGCCTCCCCATTCTATCTGGATCTCCCTACCCACCCTTCCTCCCTGACAGTCTCTCCTGCCATGCAGCTGAGTCATTTCCCCTTCTCCAGAGCTCTCCTTCAAGTTTTCCCATCCCCTTTGGCTTGGGAGCACCCCTGCAGTCCCAGTCCCAGCAAACCTCACCCACAGAGGGGACTCCTGTGCTCAGGGAGCAGCCCCTGGGCTGAAATCCTTTATGCTGACAAACACCAGCACAGGGTGCCCAGAGCAGCTGTGGCTGCCCCTGGATCCCTGGCAGTGTCCAAGGCCAGGCTGGACAGGGCTTGGGACAGTCTGGGATAGTGGAAGGTGTCACTGCCCATGGCAGGGGGGGGAACAAGATGAGCTTTAAGGTCCCTTCCAGCCCAAACCATTCTGGGATTCCAGCCCCTGGGGTCCAGCCCCGCTCCACGGGGACAAACTGGGACTGCCACCCAGGCAGGATGGATGTGAGTGGAAGAAAACAAGGGGGGAAAAAACACAGCAGAGCAGAGAGGAGGTGAAAGGAGGTCTTATTTTTCTCCAAGCCAAGTTGTTTTTGGAGGCACAGACACTGGGTTCATTCATGAAGGAGCTAAGTGCAGGGTTTTCAACGGAAACAATGAATTAACAGGGATGAGCAGCAACAGGATAAATGACCTTTTTCCTGCCTCCCAGAGTGTCCTGTTTCTTTCCTAACCAAGCAGCCAACAGCTCCTTTAGCTTCAAGGCACTCAGCCCCAGAGACCTGGTGCCTCTAGAGAAGCCCAAGGGCTTAGAGAGGAGCTTTCCACAGAACCTCCTTCCCTGTGGCTCCACACCCTCCCCACTAAACCCATGGGAGCTGGGGGCTACAGAGAACCCCACATGGCATTTGGGATGTGAAGAATGGGTGTTGCCACCCAGCAAGGCAACAGCCCCATGGCCAAAGCCATCATGGAATGAAGCTGCAACAGAGAGATTTCAGGCTGGAAATCAGGAACAGGCTCTTTACCCAGAGGGTGGTCAGGCACTGGAACAGTCTCCTCAGGGATGTGATCATGGCCCCAAGCCTGACAGAGTCCAAGGAGCATTTGGATGATGCTCCTATGTTTGGACAGTCCTGCAAGGAGTGGCAACTTGGACTTGATGATCCTTATGGGTTCCTTCCAATTCAGAACCACAGAATTGTTTAGGTTGGAAAAGCCCTCCAAGACCACCGAATCCAACCATTCCCCAGCACTGCCCAGGCCACCACTGACCCATGTCCCCCAGTCCCACATCCACACAGCTTTTAAATCCCTCCAGGGATGGGGACTTCACCACTGCCCCGGGCAGCTGTGCCAGGGCTGAACAACCCTTTCCATGAAGGAATTTTCCCAATATCCAACCTAAACCTCCCCCGGCTGCCCCCTCCTGTCAGGGACTTGTGCAGAGCCACAAGGTCCCCCCTGAGCCTCCTTTGCTCCAGCCTAAGCCCCTTTCCCAGCCCCCTCAGCTGCTCCTGCTGCTCCAGCCCCTTCCCAGCTCCGTTCCCTTCCCTGGACACACAAGATACTCTATGACACTCATGATTCCAAGATCAGTGCCCCGAACACCAACCCATTGGGACCCAACCAAACCCATCCATGGGAGAAAGATCCCAGTCCACTGAGAACCCAGTACCCATCACCAGGGTGCAATTTCTCTTCAAAGACACAGAAGGGAAGTGGTTTGACTGGCAGTTTCTGCTATCTCAAAATCTATCAGAGGGATACACTACCCTATGCTAACAGAACGGATTAAAGCAGAAGATAAAATGCTGTTCCATTATCTATTTATTAAAAGCACCACTTGAACTGCTTTTATTCAGTGTACATCTCCCAGTAAAGAGGCACTCCTTGACGGTGTAAATCAGTGAGCAATTGTGTTTTAACAGCCTTTAGAATGGCATTTCCCCACGCTTTTAGACAGAGTATCAGACAGAAAACCTCTTCCAAAACTCACTTATCGTAACAGGTGAGATCACAGAGCTCTTTACTGCTCCTCTACCACCAAGACAAATACAAAATGGGCTTCTAAAGCTCACAAAGCAGAGATCATTCCCATTTCTGCTGCATGAATATCCTTAATGACAGGACAAAATAAATAATTTTGTTAGCAGGGGAGAACTGCAGCTCCCACTGACGGATGGGACTCCTGGTAGGCGATGAAATGCAGGCTGCAGCTCCCAGCCCGATGATGCCACCTCTGTGGTAGCTGCGGGTTCTGTGGGAATTAGCTCTTACAGAGCCAGCAAGGATGAAGCCACTTCGAATCTAGCAGTTCTCTGATCAAAAGGGGAAGAAATGATGCCAAACTTTCAGCAAAAGATTTCAGGTGTGAATATAGCAGTACCTGCGAACTGCACAACAAAAGGGAGGCTGCTGGACTCTCTCTGCTTCACCAGAATAAATTAGGCTTTTGCTTGGTTGAGGATAGTTTTCCATCCCAAGAAATACTCCCCCTTACTTTTTGTTAGGCTCTGCTGCTTTGGTATTCTAATTTTATTTACAAAGTGTTTCGATGAAGAAACCTGGAGCAAGAGCATTCATGAGCTGGTTGGATTTCAAATGCTGGTGGAAGACAAGCACAGCAAGCTTCACCCTGAGCCGTGGAAGTCAACGAGGCCTCCCCTGTGGACATGAGCAAATGTCAGATCTGATCAGGAGAAGAGGGAAAGGAGGGAGGCACATGCATGGGGAAGGACACCCATGGTCTGGAAACTGTGTGAGCAGACGGATGGATGGAGGCAAGGTTTGATGGAAGGAGGGATGGATGGATGGATGGATGGATGGATGGATGGATGGATGGATGGATGGATGGATAGGCAGATGGATGGATGGATGGACGGGTGGATAAATGGACAGATGGATGGATGGACGGATGGATGGAGGCATGGATGGATGGATGGATGGATGGATGGATGGCTGGATGGATGGATGGATGGCTGGATGGATGGATGGATGGATGGACAGATGGACGGACGGATGGATGGATGGATGGACGGATGGACAGATGGATGGATGGATGGATGGATGGATGGATGGATGGATGGATGGATGGATGGATGGATGGGTGGATGGATGGTGACCACATTGCTGCTGTCAGAAGGACCTCAGCACAGTGGCAGACTCAATGCTGTGGTTGATGTCATTGCTCCTTCCTTTCCTGTGGCCACCTGCATTTCACCACCTGCTGCAGATGAACTGGGGCACTGCCTTGCTGGGGAAGGCCCAGGGCCCAGCGGTGTCACCTGCAAGGACACCCCTCCTTGGGGTGGTTACCCAGCCCCATGCACCCCAAACTTCTGGCTGCTCTTACACAAGCTGAATTCTGACAGGGCTGACAAACCTGAAAAATCATTTCAAACCACAATCGCTTCAAATTCAGCCTGTGACCTCCTTGGCAGGATCTCCCTTCAGCACAGCAGCCCCAAACAGGAGCTGACAGTGCTTTGCAACCTTTTGAACCAGCACTCAGGTCCCTTGGGTACTGAGGGGAGGGTTTCTCTCAATGGCATGCAAGCTCCCCAGCTCTGACAGCCCTGCTCTTGGGCTGCCTGGGAGGGCACCAGCATCCCATTCAGCGGTGTGAAAGGTCACTGGGGAAGGTGAACTTGTCACCAGGAATAAACCGCTACACAGAAGTTGTGTCACGTCTTCTCTCTGGGAGGACGGAGCCAGCCGAAGCCAGAGAAAATCTCTCCTGACGCCGGTGGGGTTTGGATCTGTCCCGGAGCAGCGAGCAGAAATGCCAAGCAGCCAGGAGTAAAACCTCTCCTCAATGACATGGGTTATCAGCTGGCGTGGAGGGAGCCTCAGGGGACACCCAGGGCAGGTGTCCCTTCACACTGAGATGCCAACCAGTGCAGCCCGACTATCTCCTTAACGTAAGTCACCCCATTACCATAAAGCCTGGACAGTGCCAGCTTCCCAGTCAGGCTAAATAAATCCCTTCCCTTTGCCTCCCCTGACAGCTCATCTTATCCAGAGGTATTCTGAGACAAGAGCCACCAGCACAACAGGAAGAATTGTAAGGGTCCAGCTCACGAGAGCGTGGCTGATCCCCTGTGCTCCTGAAATGTTAAAGTTCCCCAGATGAACCTCCTGGTTTTCCACATTTTACTACCTTTATCTATCAGAATGATGTTAGAGAAGATTTTATTTCTCTCTGAAATGGGTAGCAAGCCAGAAGCAGAACTACAGCAAGGGTGATCCACATGGAAGGGAAGCAAACCTCGCCTGATCTGCTGGGAGGAAGAAACCAGCACCAGCCAGCAGCAGTGCCTTACCTGGCTTTCCTGGCTCAGCAATGTCCTAGGAACCTGAGCATGGGTCACAGACCCCCTGAACGAGATGTTCTGCAGGGGAAAAGATCATGTCCTGTCACGCTCTGCTTGAAGCTCAGGAGAAAGCAGCCCAGACCAGGGGGATGATCAGCAAGGCCAGCCCCTCAGCCTGCAGTGCTGGCAGGCACAGGCTGACACAGGCAGGGGTGTCACCACATCAAAGGGCTGTCAAGCCCATGTCTGGCCCCTCTGCTCCTCCCTGAAATGTGGGTCAAGCCACAAGGTGACAGCCAGTGCTAAGGGAGTCATCCCTGCCCACCAAGGTGCTTCCAGCACTGTATCAAAAACTAAAGCCAAGCAATAAAAATTAAAAGAGAAGTAACATGGATCATAAAACCCAAGCACAAGACTAAAAAGTCCCTGGACACTGATGTATCATTAAGACAGGGCATGAGACTCCCCTCACAGGGTTGCCAGGTTTCCTTTCCATGAGAAATCATCCAGGTTTCTGATTATTGTTTTATCAAAGATGGGTCAGGCTTTTGTCACCTGGCTCTCCAGTGTTAAGGAAAAATGGTGGTGGAAAGGCTTGGGGCTTGTGTGTCACCCCTGTACACCACTGCTTGTGCCTCATCCACCCAGGGGGGCCTTTGTGGCTGAGACCATCAGTGCCCTGAACCAATGACTGCACTCACCCTGGTCAGGAAGGGTGCAATGGAGAACTGCTGGACAGATCCACAGAAACATGGAATGTCTTGGGCTGTAAAGGAACTATTAAAGGCCATCTAGTCCAGCCCCTTTCCCATGAGCGGGGTCACCTTCCACCAGACCACGGTGCTCCAAGTCCCTTCCAGCATGGCCAGGGATGGGGCATCCACTGCCTCTCTGAAAACTGGTAACTAAAATAAATGGTCCCAGCCTAATGGGACTGCTGGGTTGTCCTCTGATAAGAGAAAACATTATTTTGTTAAAGTTCTCCTTCCCCCTACCTTGCAGTGATCTGTAACTCACAGGCATCCTCCCCCATCCCAATATCCCATTTTTCTCCCACTTCTTAAGGTTCCACTGAAACAGCAGCCCCAGCACCAGGAGTTTTATGGGGCTAGAAGTCCAGATTTAACTCTTTTGGACACAGAGCTGAGGTTTTAATCATCCCTGGTCACTGAGGAAAAAAAAAAAAGGGGGGAGATTCACAGCCCCCATCACCACTGCCCATCATCTCCATCCCCCACTGGTCCAGCCCTGCTGGCCCATTAACATCCCCTCCTTCTTGTAAATATTTCCTGAGCACTCCTGCCCGCCCTCCTGCCCTCAATTAATCGTGGCCTGAGGGAGAAGCAGGTAAGAAAGCACTCAAATTTAACTGATCTCCACAGATGGTAAAAACAGAGCTCAATGAGACAAACACAGGCAGAGGGGATGGGCAAGGGCACAGCAAGCAGGACAGCAGAGCCCCTCTTGCCCAAACATCCTTGCCCAGCTGTCCTCATTTCCCAAAACTTCAGGGCATTTGAAGAAAGTCTGCATGCCACAAGGTTTTATTCTTTGCTCTGAAACAGGTTATCCTGGCAATCAAAACTTCCCCTCTGCTGAATCCCATACTCCCAGAACCATCAGGCCTCTCCCACCAATCCCAGTGGGGTGGATGTCCCACCAGCTACACTCATCTCATGACACAAGGCAGAGGCTGAGCCCACACAAGCTCTACAGCTCCCAAATCCCATGGGAGCCTTAGAGACCACTGCATTAGGAGCCACTGCATCTCAGAAGCAGCAATGGCAAGAAACCTCTGGAAAGGCCAGGTTGGATGGGGATTTGGAGCAACCTGGGGTAATGGCAAGGTGTTCCTGCCCATGGCATGGGGTTTAGAACTAGATGAGCTTTAAGGTCCTTTCCAAACTAGACCGTTTACTAAACCATAAACTCTATGATAAGTATCTCAGGCTCCAAAGAGCACCTCCAGCTTCCATGGGGATGCCAGAAACACACCTGGTACCTTCAGCAGGGTACCCAGCTCTCAGCTCCAGCTGCAAGGAGCCACAGGTCACCAACAGAGCAGCCCTGGCTTTACACAAAGGTGGTTTTGCTGGAACAAAAGCAAAGGCCACAGAAATAGGTTGATTTTTTTTTTCTTTTTTCCTAAGATGTGACTAAACTCCACGAGCAGGTAGTGCCTGGGCATCCTGCAAGCATCCTGCAAGCAGTGCTTTCAACATGAAGGAACAAAAGGCTGCGGTGGGGAGGAGAATGGTGGGAAACCTTACGGGCTCCCGAGATTCATTTGAGACCCGGTGTTTGCAGCACAGGCTGTATTTCATCTTTTCATAAGTAACTCTTACCAGGAAACATTACAAAAAAGGGGGCATTTCAAGGCAGAAAAGTTGGTCGCCAAACGCCATTTTATTTTATTTTTTTTAAACCTTTTGTTAGCAACTCTTCTGGGGAGCAAATCCAGCAGAGGCAATACAGTGCAGCGTGCACTCCTAAATTAGTTTCCAGGCACTTGGGATGCTTTATTATTCATTTCCTCCGAATATTAGGTAATGCCTTTCACCCCTTTCAAAGTCTATACGAGGGGTCTTTGATGCATTGTGGGACTTGAAAGTTTCAGGTCTAAAGAAGCATTTCTTTTAAGTCCTCCCTTTTATCAAGCATATTCTGTTCTGTTCGCTATAATGCACACAATGGCATGAGAGTCTTGACCTGCTTCATGTCTGATGAGTTGAAATCTCAGATGCATAGGATAAAACAGCCATTCCTAGCAATACAGCTTAAACACTTAGGGCTCTATTCAGGCAAATATTACCCAGGGGTCTGCCACGCCACTGAAAAGCTGCAGAAATTGGCTCTGTAGACGGCTGACCAATTCAGCAGTGAGAAATGACCCTGCCACATTAACTCCCCTTTTCATTTCACCCTGGGCGAGCCGGGGTCTGGAGGTAACCGCAGCAGAAGGCGAGAGCCGGCTGAAGCCAGATTCATTTTCTTTATATAAAGTATTTTTGTGTGCGTGTGTGACCATGAATGTCATTATGCGGATCTGCAAAAGAAGGGAAGTAATGACATTAGGGCACAGGAATCAGGGAGGTTTTTGTCTTACGGTGACACCGGAGCGCTGTCACATCTTCTGGACAAGCAGAATTTGTGGGCTTTAAAACGCTGCAAATGTCTCAGAAAAGCAGGTCTCTGCCTCTGCTGAAGGTAGGTGGACTTCGCTGGATCACTTTACACCATCCAGCATCAGCCACGTGTTAACTTCTTGTTAATACCTCTTGTTCCATAATAATTTACCCTGTTCCATAATAATTTACCCCGTTTATAGGTTTTTTCACCCTGTTTTTTCCTCTTTATACAGCAAGCTCACTTAAGTGATGGCCCCTGTCCAACAATACAGTGGACCCAGGGAAGGGATGCAAAGTGAAACTTGTTATTGCAAAAGCAAACACATTTCAGTACAAAATACCGTGGTTTTGTCCTTTAGACAATCGCACTGACATGTTTTTACAGAAGTACCAGCTGGCTATTTTAGGATATTAATCTCCTCTTATCAATCTCCTCTTGACAGGTTAGAACTGGGAAAGATTTTTTAAAGGGCAATCTAGAAATGCAGGGCTGAAATTTAACGTATGTGCTGGAGAGTTCCTAAATGGGCTGAAGCTGCTGGAATTTGCCTTTCATGTTCTATACCCTAGGAGCAAAAGATGCCTCTACAACAAGTCAGAAAACAAGTGTTCAGACCATATGGGGAGATGCTCATAAAAGAGACAGGTCCTGTTTTTCTGACTCCCCTTGCCTGCCCCAGTGCTACACCTTGGTATGACCTGCAATCCCATCCTGTCAGCCTGAGACCAGCCTTGATAACCCCAACATTCCACTGCAGAGGCCACTTCCGAAGCTGTATACAAAGGAAGAAGTTCACCTCGCATGAGTAAAACCCAGCAATGTCTTCCCTGATACCGGCAAAACATCCAGCAGCACCTCCAAAGCCTGTAAAAATGGGAAATATGCATCTGCAGTCCCTGGCCCTGGTGTGTGTGATTTTAGGATTAGCTCTAAAAGCAAATCAGATCCACAAGGATATAATCTCCCAACCCATCCACCTTGTCCAGGATGCTGCAGACCCAGAGAGGTGAGCACAAGCCTGACTTTTGAAGGATGCTGAGCATCTCTCCCATAGCTGGCACAGCAGTAGCAGCAACAGGTACCAAAAATAATATGATCAAGATTGGACAGGGCCTTGAGCAACCTGGTCTAGTTGAAGATGTCCCTGCTTATTGCAGGGGGGTTGGACAATACGTCTTTTGAAGGTCTCTTCCAACCCAAACTACTCTATTCTCTTCTACTCTACTCTATTCTCAGCTCTCACGTTACCCACCTGGCTAGAAGGCTTTTTAGGAGCCCTCATAAGCATCCTTATTAAATACTATCAGGACATACATGGTTTGTGCCCCACACGTGAGTGGTGCCTTGCTGGTCTGCCAGAGGGCAGACAAGTCATCAAGCTGACAACTCATCATTGTGCATCCTACAAATCCTCTGAGCCGATAAGAAAACTCAAACAACGTGAAGATTTATCGGTTTGCAGGTGGAAATCCTTTCAGTCAAGACAACAATTCTATTCCTTTTGAGGTAAATGAAGAGTTTTTGCTTGGGGACCCCGTCAGGAGCGGAGGCAGCACGAGGATGGGACCCATCACTCATAAGCCAGCAGAAAGATGCTGATGGGGGTGTCAGCACAAATTTTTAAAGAGCCTGAAACAGCTCCTTTGAGAGAGAGAGAGACAGAAGAAAAGAAGCAAAACTGAAGGAGAAACGAAATCTATTTGTAAACCCCAGGCAGAGCTGACACGAGGCAGCTGGCACAGGAGTGCAGGGATGATAATGGAGCCTGATGGATAGTTCACAGGATTATTAGATACCCTCCAACTCAAATATGCTGAGGAACCAATTATTTAATGCTAAAGACAGCACAAGCAGATGTTTAATAAGCTGGATCACTTCAGGATTGCTGGAGCTCAGGGGGCCAAACCCCCTCTGGTGTAAGTCTGGAAAGCCAGCGCGATTAAATACCCAGTGCCTCAGATACACACTCATCACCATCTCTGCCAGGAGACTGGGGGGCATGGAGGGGAAACACAGCTGGAATTTGGGAGCAGATGGGTGCAAGAGGTCCCTGGGGAGGGAAGCACGTTCACCACCCCAGGCTGGTGATGGCACTCAGCTCTGCAGCCAGTGGCCTTCCACACTGCCTTGTTTACAGGAGTAAGGGTTGCTGCTTGCAGGAAGACAGTCTGGGTTTATTGTCTAGCTGATTGCAGAGAGGCAGCAGGGAAGCAGTAGGAGGTGTGGGAGACAGAGAGAAGTTTAGTCTGTGCTCCAGGCACTGATTGGAACCTGTTTTGGAGTCTGGGATGATGCCTGGGAACAAAGCACCCCTTCTCAGGCTCTTCTGCTGGCAGGGGTGTTGGGGGAAAGCAGGGTCTTAGCACCCTCCCTGGCTGCCTTGTCAGGAGACGAACCTGCAGACACACAGTCCCCTCACCTGGGCTGCTCTTGCAGCCAGTGAAGAGGGATGGGCTTCTGCTCATCCTCAAGTGCTGCCCAAACTGGATCAGATGTAACATGGGATAAAAACATCCCCACTAACTATAAAGGGCCCCTCTGTTTTTGAATGTCTGAAGATTACTTCCTGAAACCACATTGTGTCAGCTTCTCCCTTCATCTGCACCCAAACTGTACTATAGGAACTCAGGTGTGTCTTAAAAATCTGCATTTCCCCATGATCCAACCTCCACCAGCACTGCTCCAGTAGTCCAGGGTACAGCAGAGATGAAAGAAAGATGTAAGAAACAAATTCTTTATGATGAGGGTGGGCAGGCCCTGGCACAGGGTGCCCAGAGCAGCTGTGGCTGCCCCTGGATCCCTGGCAGTGTCCAAGGCCAGACAGTGGAAGGTGTCCCTGCCCATGGCAGGGAGTGGGACTGGATAAGCTTTAAGGTCCCTTCCAACCCAAACCATGGTTCTACAATTCTGTGATAAACCAGCACCGAGATGCTCCTCAGACCCATCACACAGTCACAGAGGAAAGATGTGGGAACTTGGTCCCTGAGGGATGGGAACGGGCAGGGACTCACAGCATGGCTCTGCTGAGGGTTTGGCCAGTGCAAACTAGGAAGCTGCTCACGAGAAGATGGTGGAAAAAAACCCAGCCTCCCACCTGACACAGTGCAAAATATCTCAGCTCAAAAACATGAGCTCAGGGTCTGGCTCTGGCATATCTGAACCAGATAAAAAAAGGATTCTCCTTTCTTCCTGTTCAAGACCTCTAGGCAAACATCCAAGTCACAGCCTCCTGTGTGACAGCTGCAGAAAACAGGTCTGGAGAGGACCTTGAAATGCCACCCAGATCGTAGCCCCACGACTCGGTCTGAACGGGGCCAAGCACAACAACAGCCAAAAGCACTCCAAGCATTAACAAATATTGTTGCTTGGTGCACTCCTGTGCAGCTGCCAGCGTATCTGCCGCCTGCTCCTTCCAGCACTCAGCACTGAGAACACACATAGTGATGAGAGCATCTTCCACAGATTTACAGGAAGAGCAATTAGAGGTTTGGTCGCTGACAACAGCAGAGAATCGTAGTAAAGATGATTTGTGCTGATCCATTAACACAACAAACTACCTGCTCTCCCACAGGAAATCTCAGTAACTAAAGAGCAGATCAGAACCCCAAGACCCCAGAAAGGTATCAGGACAACCACACAATACGCCCAGGTTTGCATCCTGCTTGCCAGCTCTCCCCACAAGGCTCAGCCTGGTGTGTACTCACCAGTACCCTTGGTTTTGTTTCAAAATCGTGATGCTCCTTTCGCTCTTCTGACCATCTCCTAAGGAAAAACAGGAAGGGACAAAAACAAAACAAAACCCCTCATCAGATCCAGGACTGGTTATGTGGTTAAGAAGGGCTGGCTCTGGAGAAGCCTTGCTGGGACGATGAGAAAACTCGGAGCCAGGCCTGCTCCTGCTCTCCCACCACACGTGCTTCCACAGTCAGTTCACCTGCTCACCACCCTTCCCTGTGTCACAACATCACCTGGCAACGCCGTGCCATGGAGGTGGAAGCCCACCCCATCCTCCCACTGTATCACATCTCCAGTGACAGCTGGGAGATGAACACCCCAGGAACAGATCACACTGAGGCAGCTTTGGGCTGCTTCACCCATCCCACCCCACAGATAAACATTACACTTTGGTCCCCTTGGGATTATCAACTTCCCGGGACTTCCTACGCCCACAGTTCAGTTACCAGTGATAGCTCGGTGGTACCTCCAGCAGTATCTGCAACAAATCCACATTCTGCAAATGCTGGGGTGCGCAGAGGCAAGGTGTATGAGCAGCATCCCCCCAGCTCTGCCCATGAAAGTCCCCTGTCTCTCCTAGCTTGGGAAAACCTTCTGGAGAAATGGAGCTCTACAGAAGCTCCTGGCCACCACTTGCACTTGCAAATGATGGAGACTAGGGCTTGCACTTCCAGAAGCTCTGTGTGGGAGGCCTGGTAGCTTGGCCGGAGGTGGGCAGGACTCAGGGCTGGTGAAGGAGATCAGCAGAAGGACGTTTTGGGGTACTTTACTCCACTTCAGAACAATCTCAAGGTGTGAGACCCCTGCCAGCAGGCAGCCATCGTATCAACAGGGTCCTGAGTCCCCCTATGACAGCCTGGAAGGGTGGACCAGGCCTTCTCCTGGGTGAGGACACAGAGGAAGACCATTGTGGCTATTACAGGACTGGGCATATAAGATGTAGGAGTGCTCAGGTGGAAAATGTTCCTGTGGCTCAGCAGTCAGATGGAAACAGAGTACTGCACGCCAAAGAAGCCATGATCTGGGGTATTTTCCTTAAAATGGCACCACCAACTCACACTCATCCTTAAACCTGGGTTTGTACCCAAGTTCTGGCCAGGGTCAAGAGGTTCCCTCTTGCTCATGGAAACTGCACGGGAAACAGGATCTCCCTGCCAAGGCTTAGTGGTGTGCAAAGCAAGGAACAGCCACTCACTGTGTGCAGTCTCTCCATTTTACATGAGAAGGCTGAAATCAAGGTGAGGAAACACTTGTTACCATGGGGCAGCTGGAGATGGAGACACTGCCTTCTATTCCCAGGTTCTCCAAGAGGTTCTAACTGAATCAATCACCCAAGCATCTCTTTTACTTCTCCAGGCAGCCCCTGAATAGGTTTACAAGTGTAGGGTCCACCAGCACTATTTCCCATTACTCATGATACAGAGAAGCAACTGGGATCCCTCTCCCAGCTTTTAGACAGAGTCACTGATCTTGATTCAGCCTTCATGGGATTCTAATTCTCATTATTTTCATGGGAAAGTGTCAACAACATTTTCCAAGTCAGGCTGACACCTGGATGACTGTCCCAGGATGGAGAAACCAACGGGCTGTGATCACCCTACCCAATCTATTTCACTGGTAAATAACTCTTGTGCACATACACTCAAGGAACAGAGCAAAACCATGAAGGGCAATCCTTCTGATGGCCTCTAATTTTCCTTCCCATGCTTCTACAACCACCAGAGTGAGGACATTTAGGCAGTCTGAGGACACTTAGGCAGTAGGCAATGCATGGAGCACATGTGAGGGGTGGAGCACAGAGGGGCTGCAGGCCAGCCCCAGGGCCATGATCAGCCCCAAGAACGGGACTTCCCTGCAGCTAATGAGTCCACGTGCTTTCAAGAGCATCCAGCTGCTGTGAGTTGGTGCCCTCCAGCACAACCTCCTTCCTTAGCCAGGGCCCTGTTCAGATCATTAACTCACAAGGAGCCACTGCTACCGAGGACTAATGGCTCGTTTGCCACTCTACAGACAAAAGTGATCAGCAAGGGCACAAAGAGCTTAATGCAGGCCGCTGTCAACATGCCCACATTGGACCAGCACCGTCATCTTTGTTTAAGGCAAAATTCACAGGGGAGGCTGCAAAAATCCTGCAATGGACCCTGGCTTCATGGCAAAGCTCATCAGCTCTGCTTGGGTCGGTGCACAACGTCCCTCTGGCACCAGGGCAGAGGCTGGCACCACATTTCCCTTGAGCAACGCTGGGCTTCAGCTCTAACTTCTAGCTAAAGTCTCCTTCTCCTCTCCACAGGTCCTTCACTGCAGCTGCTCCCCACCGCCAGGGGAGCTCAGGTTGCAGGCAGGTGGGGGTTGGTGTCTTCTCACATGTGATAGGACCAGAGGGAATGGCCTCAACCTGAGCCAGGGCAGATTTAGATGGGATATGAGGAGAGATTTCTTCACAGAATGGGCTGTCCAGGATGGCACAGGTTGCCCAAGGCAGTGGTGGAGTCCCCACCCCTGGATGTGGCACCTGGGGACATGGGGCAGTGGCAGCCTTGTCAGAGCTGGGGCACAGTTGGACTTGATGTTCTTGAAGGGCTTTTCCAACCTAAATGATTCTGTGATTCTGTGACTCCACCTCAACACCATTCAAATCGCTGTGTGAGGAACAGAAGAATTCTCACAGGACAACAAATGGGAGTTTCTGGGCTACAAAAAGGCTGCACCTGAATCACAGTTTCATTAACCCTCAAAGAAGAGTGGCTGTGAACAAACACATTCATGATCCACCCTCTGAACCAGAAGATGCCCTGGTGCCCTTGTAGCAGTTTCCAAAGTAGGATGGGCATTGCATAGGGCAGACCAGGCTTCATTCTCCCATTCCCAAAACACACGTGCGATGAGAAGCTACAAATCAACCAGGCTTGCCTGTGGCTTCCCCTTCAGCCATAAGGTCCCTTTTAGCTTCTTGGGGTGGTTTGCAGAATGAATCGAACACGCCCTCCTGGAGATGACATTCAGGTTTCTAATTACCCTCCCTGAATACATCACTGACGTGCCACATCAGCTCACTCGAGGGGTTGTTCCTCTCATCACATGCTGCCAGCAGTGGAGCTTCTGCCTCTCTTCAGCACACTGACCTCCCCCTCGCCTGGCTGGGCTGAGCTGCTGGGCTGGGAAGGATGATTGCCAGATAAACTGGTGATGGGGAGTGCTTGTCCTGCTCTTGAGGTCAAGCCCATGTGAAGAAACAGCCTTTATCACAGAATCACAGCTCAATTTGGGTTGGGAGGAGCCTTTAAAGGCCATCTAGTCCAACTTCCCTGCCACGAGCAGGGACATCTTCAAGTAGAGCAGGCGGCTCAGAACCCTGTCCAGACTGACCTTGAAGGTTTCCAGGACTGGGGCATCCACAGCTTCTCTGGGAAACTTGTGCTGGTGTTTACCACATTCATTGTAAAAAAACTTCTTCCTAACAGCTGATCTAAATTGATCCTCTTTCAGTTTAAAACCATCACCCCTTGTCCTATTGCAACACACCTGGTTGAGAAGTTTGTCCCCATCCTTCTTCTAAGTCTTCCTTTAGGCCCTGCCAGGGGCTCTGAGCTCTCCCTGGAGCCTTCTCTTGTGCAGCTGAACACCCCCAGCTGTCCCAGGCTGGCTGCAGAGCAGAGGGGCTCCAGCCCTGGAGCATCTCCATGGACTCACTCCAACAGGTCCATGTCCATGCTGAGGACCACCAGAGCTCTCTCCAGGGTGTCTGCACTGAGAACAGCCCTACCCTCAACAGAACAAGCACTCATGTATTTCCAGTGGACTTACAAGGCTGCCATCCATGCTCTAGTCCTGACCAGCCAGCAGCTGCAATGTAGCTCACCTGAAGCACAGGATTGCCCTGGGCTGACAGCCAGCACAGACCACGGACATGTCCTTCTCCGTGTCCAGGCCACAGGGTGACCCTCAGGGACATCCTGATAAACATGCACCAGCCCCTGGCACATCAGGCAGGATTCAGCTCCAACTAAGGCATCTCAGCTGGGGTGCCCACATGCAGATCCTGGCTTTATTTGCCTTACTGCAGGTTCTCATTGCAACACTGGACTCCCTAAGCTATCCCAGACCCATGCCTGGCTTTGCCAGACAAAACCCTGGACCTGCATCCCTCCTGACTGACAGATGGAGACTAAGCAATGTGTCCTAGGGCAAAAATGGACAGCCACACCCAGCAGCTGAATTGTGACCTACATATGTGGTGGCTGCCCCGGCTCTTGCTGCAGCCCATGGGGATGCAGTTGGCACGATTTGGGTGTTTGGTTTGGGTGAGCCATTTAGTTACTCAAACTCCAGTATCTATTTTGGAGTGTGAAACACCCTCCAGACTCCACCGGCCAAACATCCACTGACTCTAAAAGGAGATTGGGCACCAAGTTAATATTTTTATCTCCCACTGCAGCCTACCTCCAGCTCCTGGTCTAAGTTTCTACAGCTCCAAAATAAAACCCATTTGCATGGGATGGGGATGCCCTGCAGCTCTGCTCTCTCAGGCCCCTGCTGTGATGAGCAGCACAATCCTGGCACATCCACATTCCAGGATGGCTCCAGTGCTCGTGTGCCTCCTGCATAACAGGACTGAAACAAATAAATTTGACAAAGAAAGGAGAAAGAACAACTGATATGCAAATCCATGTCATAAATCGTTCATCAAATCTGTTCTGCAGTTTTGAAATAATCTCAGAGGTTGCTTCCCAAGTGCTGTTTGCAAACCCTCTGTTAATCTGGGAAGCAGATGCTGTTACAGTAGGCTGTATTACAGCATCTTCAAGAAATCCCCATCAAATATCACTTTTAAATGCCCATGACTTTTGCAATCAGTTGTTTTTAAATCTTCTTGGCATATCTGAAAACCAAACATCATAAAAAAAACATTTCCTGTGATTCAGCTGTAATGAGTCTAAGCCTGGGGAAGAGCTCATCTCACATCTCCTTTCATACCCAGGTGACCCCCACATTCCTCCCAGCAGCCTCTGCCCATTTTCTTCATATGCCCTGAAGAGCCTTTGATTTCCCCAGACTCTTCCTGAGCTTCACTGAAAGCCTGTGTTGCCTCAAAAAGGGCAGTGCCCTGGAGATGCCCTCTAGAATCACAGGAGCCAAGTCACCCACGTCCCCGCAGAAAGTCCCACATGGAAAACATACTCTGAAAAGGCATTTCTGCCATGCCCTGGCACACATGGACATTTCATTGCCTAGGAGAGTGTTTGGGATGATTACTGCTGGGGTTTTTTTATTGCCAGCAACTGCTCCTTCCAGCAAAAAAAACCCCGCCCTGAGACAGATCATCCCTCCCAGCTCGGAAAGAACTGAGTGTGTGGATCATGCTCAGAAGGAGGAGTGACCTGGCTGCATCTTCGGGCTGACATCCTTTCCAATCTCCAATGCTCAGTTTTCCCCTTCCTGTGTGAGAATGGAAACAACAGTGTCAGCTGTGGTTGGAAAGGGCTTTGAAATCTACAGGTGAGAAGTGTAGGTAAGACAGCGCTGCACTCTTCAAGAAATGGGGGGAGAGGGAAAGGCAGCAAAGGGGGGAAACCCCCACATAATAAATAATACTCTACAAATTACATAAAACGAACGCATTAAAAAACCAATCCTCCAAGAAGCAGCTGCTTCATTCTTTGCTGTTGATAGGATCAATATAAGAGAGGAAATTGCCACCTTGTGTTCTGCAACACATCACACCAACTTTCCTTTACAAACCCTAATGCGCCTGATTGCAGTGTCAATTTAAAATTTACCATAAAACGCAGAATCTCATAAACTTTACAACCTCAATCACACTCAGCCAGTGTTTTCACCCAAATCACATGCACAGGCACCCGCTTTGCTCTCCAAGGAAACACAACGACGTGCTGCTGACAGCAGATGGGAGAGCAGACCAGGGCACCACAGCTGGGATCTGCCTGTCCTGGGCAGCCTGGATGAAAAGAGAAGGAGTCAGGTTGGAAAACAAGATGGAAAATGTACCCTCGGATCTCTGTGAGACAGCTCATCCCGTGTCCAGCAGGACGAAGGGTAGCCAGAACCATGGTTTTTAATGAAGGTGCCCAGAGCAGCTGTGGCTGCCCCATCCCTGGCAGTGTCCAAGGCCAGGCTGGACAGGGCTTGGAGCAACCTGGGATAGGGGAAGGTGTCCCTGCCCGTGGCAGGGGATAAAACCAGACAGCCTTTAAAGGTCCCCTCCAAACCAAACCATTCTATGATTATATTATCAAATACGACATGACCTCAGGTGCAGCAGCTCTGGCGCCCCAAACACACTACCATCGAGGTAGCACCAGCATCCCATGATGCTGAGCCAACCTCCTTGTACTGGAACATGCTTAAAACACAGCTGTTTGAAGCCCTTTTGCAGGCTCCGATGGAATACCCCAAGTCATTTCCCTAATCTGGCTGTCCTTCAGAAATTTAAACCGCGCAGCTCCTACGGAGAAGACGGTGTGAGTTTTTAATGCAGGGAAGGAGCACACAGCTACGCCCGTGCCATGAGCTGACCATTTGCTTCTCCAGGCATGGGTTGCACTCAAGGGTTGACAAGGGAAAAACTAATTAGGCTCCTAATGTTGCTTCCTACATAAATTTAAGTCCTTTTGCTGTTGTCACTTTGACAGAAAACCCACTTCTCTGCAGGGGTACAAACGATTTTGGCTAAAGCATAACAAAAAGCTGCGTATTTCAAGTTGCACTTCCCCAGAAGCCATAAAACTCTACTCAGTGTCTGCAGTCAGCATGCACCCTGTAAGCTCTGCCTTACAATTCTCCCTCAGCTCAAAACTACGGGATATATTTAGGGAGAAAAGTAATTTTTGCCATCAGCTGCTTGCTTTTGTGACTGACTGAAAGTGCAATGAGACAGATGCTTGCAGATACAGCAAGGGTTAAACCTTGGGAGAGGACAGGCAGGACTTGGGGAAGCAGCAGTTGATCAAAGGGTGGCTCAAAAGTTATTTAAAAATAAACCAGAAAGTAGAACTTCCCGGCGGTTGCCACTGTAATTACAATGCAGACAACGGAGCCGTGGTGCTGTTAAGGTTACTGGATTTTCCTAGCAGCTGTGTTTAATTTACTTAAAACATGCAAAGCCATCAGGTCAGATCCCATTAGCAGAATATCTCCAGAGTGCTGCAAGAGCCCGGCCAGCCCAGCACCACAGAAATGCTGAGGGCAAAACACAAGTGTAAAATATCCCTGGAGAAGTAAGACAGCAACGTGCACTGCCTTCCCCCTTGGCTGCAGCAGAGGCTGGGTGGTCAGTCCTTCCTGCTCATCCAAGGACCATCTATTGCCAAGGCCTCCTAAGACAACCACAAAAAGAAATCCGTGAAAATACCGTGGCTGTCTGTGATGGAGAAGGATCTGGGACCAAGCATTTAGGGAAGTCCTTCAAGTGTGTTTTTGCTGTAACCCAGGTTCTCTGTGTGTCCTACAACTGTACAATGTCCCACCTGGATCCCTCCACTTTCCAAGCATCCCCCTGATGTCCACACTGCCTTAGAAGACCCACTTGTCCACAGTCACGCTCAGAGTCCCTCTCAGAGATGGGAGCTTCGTGGATTTGTGGGTCAGGATTCCCCCCCGCGGAGCTCTGTTCACACGGATATAATTCGGGACCACACGATTCATCAGGAGTCTTTCCAAAACACAACGACAAAAATTACAACCTCCTTGTCAGGAAAAAACTTTCTAGAGATACTCTTCTGATTCATTGTTGTTGTTGTTGTTTTTCATTCCTTTTACACTGTCTCAGCCCTCTCTCCACCGAATGAAACATCAGCGTTTCATCCTCTGCTCATGGCCCCTGCCAGTTCAATTCTTTTTCTAAAATTAGCATCCTGAGAGATGCAATTGCTAGAACAGGAGGTGTTAGGTCACGTTTCGGTCCCTGCACATCAGGCTAAGTGCTTCTGCAGCCACCTACAACCACCTCAGAGTCTGAACCTCAAACATGCCCTGCTCCACTGAGCCCAGCAGAGTGATGCAGCTTTAGTGGGTGCCGATGCCAAAAAAAAGAGAACTGAAGAGAAGGACAGATAACACACCACAGGCGCCCTTCTGCACATGACCCCCATATAGAGTCATTCCTACAGAAAATGGGCAAACAAAGTAAAATAAAATACTAGAAAATACAAGAAAATGTATTTCCCAGATAAGCTGTGGCTGCCCCTGGATCCCTGGAAGTGTCCAAGGCCAGGTTGGATGGGGCGTAGAGCAACCTGGGACAGTGGAAGGTGTCCCTGCCCATGGCAGGGGGTGGAATTCTAAGATCTTTAACGTCTCTCCCAACCCAAACCATTCTGTGATTCTATGACTCTATGAATAGAATAGAATAGAATAGAATAGAACAAAGCAAACTAAAAATAAATAAAATCATCCTAAGTAAAACATCACAAATAGTAGGAAAAAATCTGAAGGAATGCGTTTGCTCACGGGAAATCTGAAAACATCTGACATGCATGATCCTCACTGTCATCAGAACTCCTCCTGAAATCATCATCTCCTGCCACTGTGTGCAAGAAACCCCAGCCTGGCCCTGGAGATCTTGAAGCAGCTTAAGATCATTCTTCCAACATAAAACTCCAACATAAACTCATTCCTCATGGCTTAGAAAGGTGTGAGACTTATTTGCATAATAAATGACAAGTCAGGAATATAGATTTTTGTCACATCAACCCTCCCTTCCCTTTGAAAGAAATCTATTTATTCTGAGTAAATCGTCTCTTCTCCAAATAAATGGTGTTTGTAGTCAGTTTAGCTGGCACGATACACATTCTTTTGCATGCCTGTAATGAATTTTCACAGCCAGAGCCCTAATCCAGTCTAGTCATGGAGGGTTTATCACGACCTCTTATTTTATTTCTACCAGTAAATGGGAATTGCTTTCCTTATCGCTATCTAGAAGCACCTGAGTGATTTTTGCTTCATATTTCCTATCCCACTGGAATTCAGGATGCAGCGTTATCTGATGCTGTACAATTGTCACTCATGTTAGCTGCCTTTTCATTTTAATTTGCTGGATTTATTGCTCTTTCTTTTTTTTTTTTTTCCTTTTCCCCCCCAAGAGATTTTACTTCAGATCTGAGTCCTTCCTTGCTCTTTTCCATCCTCCTAGTCAGATTTCTTGGGTGATCCTCAGGAAGGCAGGATCAAGGCTCGTCTTGCCTTCATCTGCCTGATGTCTTTGAGCAACCTGGGACAGTGGAAGGTGTCCCTGCCCATGGCAGGGGGGTGGAACGACCCAACCCAAACGATCCTAGCATGCCTTCCCTTGGCAGAGCACTCAACCCCTGGGCTTGTCCCAATCCATCCCACCTTCCTCCACTGGGGAAGCATAAAACTATGCAGCAACAAGCAGAAATTATCCCTAACTTTGAGCTCAAACAAATCCATGAGAGCAAGGGCTTCCTGACGTGATCCCTATGGCTGCTGCAAGTAGCTCTGAGCTCCAGAAATCTGGACCTGCTGCTGCTGCTAGAAAGGCATGAGAAGACCTGTAAATCCTGCAGATAACACTGTGATGGATCAGTAGTGGCAAGACATTAACCTTCACTCTTGAGGAGACACCCAAATGATAACACCTGTAGTCATGCCACTCCAGAGTTATCAGTCTTGTCACTTGTGAAGATAAATCTATCTGACCTAAGCCATCATCCTACGCCACTCTGCCTTCCTTGCTCAAAATCCTTGTAGATACCAGCAGGGATCAGGGAAATCACACCTAATAATCAATTGAGTGTGTGCAACTATGCTCACATGGAAACCATTTCCTTCAGTATGTTAAAATAATTCCGCAGAGCAAGGGAAAAACACGGTAGGCTTGAAAGCTGGTCTGCAGGGAAAGTGCTACATGTCAGTGACAACTCTGGAAGGACAGAAAACAGCTACCAAAGCCTCAAGGAGCTGTCACACACAAGAAAATGTAAGTTAATTAAAGCCACTTAAACAAATACATCTGGGACAGGGGCATGGGATGTAGAGAGGGAGAATGAAGTGATATTAAAAGCTCAGACACATGGTGAATCCCAGACAGGAGACAAGGAAACTTATCTGGCAGAATCCAGAGGAGCCCCTTGCCCTGGAGCTGTGCCAGAGGGGGCAGTGAGAGCCCCCTCTGCCACGGGGCTGTTGCCCACCTTTGGGCCCCCTGGGGATGCACAGGCTCAGCAGATCCACCCCTCCTCTGGAAAACAGCACCCAGGCTCCACTGATGCTCTCCTGGACCAAACAGCACTGGCTTGGAATTATAAATCCAACACTCCACAACGTCTTCCCTCCTGTCCCCACCACTCAGCTGAAATGAGAACCACGTGCAAAGCATCCCTCTGGCAAAGTGTAAGGATGTAAATCCACCTCAAACACACCACCAGGGCCCACATCCACTCCCTGAGCCCCCAGAGCTGACTTCCCTCCTGCTATGCTCAGAAGATGACGAGCACAGGCTGCTCACACCAGCCCTGCTGATACAAAACCACAAGAAGAAAGATTTGGATGGGCTCTGTGTATTTTTTTATTGCAATCAGCTCCCAAAGAAACTTAAAATGTTGGTGTTTTATATATTCCTTTGAGCATTGAAACAAAACACCTACACGAGGTTGGGTCATCACGGAGATGCCGAGCCAGCCTCTTGAGATATTCCTGGTTGGGAAGCAGGGCTGGCCAGCCTCAGCACGAGGCCGATGGGAGGGGAAACAGGAAGCAAATCCATCTGCACACCATCAAGCCCCCGCTGCAGGATGACAGCATGCAAGACTGCTGTCTGCAAGAGGAAGTCTTGCCATGGCATCAGCCCGACCCAGTTGGAGCGCACGGAAACACAGATGGAGTGAGGAGGATGCAGGCTTCCAAAGCAGCTTAGTTTCCCACCCTCCCCTAACTGCTGGGATGGGGGTGATGCAGCAAACCCAACACCAACCCAGCGTGCTCCTCCAGGAAAGCCATGGAGCTGCTGGGATCTGGTTGTCTTCACTAACTCCTCCTTGGTTAGCAGGGAGCCGAAGGAAGGAGGAGTTAGTGAAGGACCTGGGTCACACAGGACAAGGTCTGAGATCTCCTTCACCCCTCAGCATATTTTCTAACACCAAACCAGGCTTATTTACACATATTCTATTCCAACCCTGGGTGAGATTAGCTCATCACAAGTCCCATGGCTCCAGGGAGAGCTCAGAGCCCCTGGCAGGGCCTAAAGGGGCTCCAGGAGAGCTGCAGAGGGACTGGGGACAAGGCATGGAGGGACAGGACACAGGGAATGGCTTCCCACTGCCAGAGGGCAGGGATGGATGGGATATTGGGAAGGAACTGCTGTCTGTGAGGGTGGGCAGGCCCTGGCACAGGGGGGCCCGGACGGCGCTGGCCGGCGCCCGG
>NW_008240031.1:1612734-1621061 GCF_000691975.1 Corvus brachyrhynchos | reverse complement strand
TTCCTTCACACAGCCCAGCTGCCTGCCCCCACCCGACAAGGGCTGACAGATTTGTGCTGTCCCCTTAGGGTGGGGTAGGTACATTTATTTCCTCTTTGGAAAAAAAGGAAAGAAAAAAGGAAAAAAAATATGCAATTAACCTTTTCCTCTCCTCGCAACAGGCAAGAAACTTCCCTGCTACAGGAATAGTTTCAGGACTAAGATATCTGTTCCCACAGCTGCACCAGTGCTATTCTGGCCTAGCTAAAATTAAAGAGCTGAAGTTGTACATGGGCCTTCATGAAACTGTCACAGGGACCACAAGATTAGAGGGCCGGATGGTGACCTGGGAGGCCAAGGTCTATTCACAGCTGCGGCAAGGGATCCTCATGTGTGTCCGAGCATGTTTCTCCACCCCTGCTTAACAGAATCCTGAAATGATTTGGGTTGAAGGGACCTTAACAACCAGTTCCAAGCCCTGTCAAGGGCAAGGACACCTTCCACTATCCCAGGTGGCTCCAAGCCCTGTCCAGCCTGGCCTGGGACACTTCCAGGGATCCAGGGGCAGCCACAGCTGCTTGGGGAAACCTGTGCCAGGGGCTCACCACCCTCATCATAAAGACTTTCTTCATCATACCTAGTCTGAATCTCCCTGCTTTTAATTTAAAACCATCAACCTCATCCTATCACAACAGGCCCTACTAAAAACTCTCTATCTCTTTTCTAAGCCCCCGTTAAGAAAGACCAACATATATTGCCCGGTCACTTCCAGTGCCCATCCTAACACCAGCCAGAGATCCAACAGCACTAAAAAAAAACAGGAAAGCACAGGATAACCCCAACATCCCAGCCACCATCCCACCACAAGCAGGTCCTCTGCCAACAACTGTGCCAGCTATTGTTGGCCACATCAAGCCCGGTCCAGCGGCCCCGCTGTCAGCATGCAGCTCATTACTCTGCCAAGGGCTTTGAAACGCTTGGAATATGAAAGGTGCTCCATCAGATCAAATTCAGCTTCGTTTGCTATTACGATGCAGTGCATTTCTTTTGTCTGCGACTTTTGATGATGTGCAATTGTTCCCCTCAGTCAGTATTTCGGAGTCATTAGCTGGAATTAGTAAAGTTCCCGCTGCCGGACTTTTCCAAGGCTCTGTTCTCGGGCTACAAAGAGTCGATGAGGAGTTGTCCTGCTTTCACTGAGTTGGAAGCACAGCGGGGAGCATTCTGGGGGGAGCAGGCAGTCTGCTCAACTCCACTTTTCCCCTGCAGGCACCGGGAAATGCACGTGCAGGCAAGATGCTGTGGGTGGTCACACGGGGCTGGTGCTTCCCAGCGAGCACGGAACGTGAGACCCTTTCATTTGGTTCCTCTGGTGGGACCAGGGGAAGGGGTACACCTAATTGTGTCCTTATTTAGGCAGCACATCCCACAAAGTTTGGGTTTCTCTCCCAGAAATCCCCCACTCCCAAACCTAAAGGCACCAGCCCTGAAGAAGTCACCTTTCTCTGAGTGAAGAGTCTACTAGGCATCTTCCTTGGTGAAAACACCTGGATGTGCCTGACCTTGTCCTCCAGCCTCTTGCTCATGTTACACTCTTCCAGCTGTATCAGAAGGGCTTTAGTATCAAGACCCTTTTTCCTGAAGGTATTTATACATGGAACATCCACCTCTCTGGGCAACCTGTGCCAGGGCTTCACCATCCTTATCACAATTTCTTCCTTCTATCTAGTCTGGATCTCCCCTCCTGGTGTAAAACTATTCCCTTTCATCCTGTCCCTCCGTGCCTCATCCCAAGTCCCTTTCCAGCTCTCCTGGAGACCCTTCAGGCAGTGGAACAGGCTCTAAGGTCACCCTGGAGCCTTCTCTCCTCCAGGATGAATACCCCCAGCTCTCCTAGTCTGTCCTCTGATCAATTTTATATTTGTCTCTGATAGCAGATTCATTCCTATTCGTGCTTAAGGAGTTCCAGAAGAAAACAAAGTGATGAAGCTCCTGGCCCCAAGGGCACAGCCCAGGTCTGGGGACCACAGCAGCTCCAACTTGCACCCACCCCACCTGTGGGTGGAAATTCCATTTTCAGTTCCCAGTTCCAGCCATCCCACCACATTTTCTGGATGCAATGTGGGTATTTGGCCACTACAACCCTGAAACAAAACTAGGAGCAAACCAACCTTACGGGACATCCACATGGAGAAGAGCTCAGCACTGAACCCAGCTCCTTTAGCAGCTGGTCATCTTTCACATGGGACTGTACTTCCACCCCATAAGGATTTCCCTGGAAATCACCTCACAGATCATCCCACCTAACATTCACAACAGCATTTCCATTAGAACACAACAAAATGCAGACAATTCACACCTCTCACCTTATATTTTTTAAAGTAACAGGCTACAATAAAGCAGCCTGCCCAGATTCCAGCCTAATCTAAAAACAACTTTATGGTTTCTAATTTTAGCACTAATCTTCCTTTGCCATGGTTGTGTGATTTCTAATTATTTTATCCCCAAGCCCTGCTTTGATGGATAGTTGTACCTTTTCCAATGCCAAATGACTTGTAAAGTGCCTTTAAAAAATACGCTGATCATTTCAGGTTCATTTCCAGTTCCTACACAAATAACATTCTCATATATGGCTTCACTGCAGAAATATTATTATTATTATTAAAATAATAGTAATAAAAGCAATACAATTTAAAAAGGAGAGCTCCATTCCTCAGGATGATCCCAATCTGCTCCCACAGACACCGTATTTTCTCTTAAAAGCTGATAAAGAGCAGAAAATCTGTTATCAAGATACGGATCACTTAACAGCCCAGTGCCTTTGGCTTGGCATGGCTCCCAGAACATTTTTCCTTTATCTATCCCTATTTTCAAGTTACAGCTCATGGAAGAGCAACTGGCCAGGCCGAAACCTCGGGAGGGACTTTGCGAGGGGCGATGTAAAGCGGTGGCAGAAACAGATTTGCCTTGATGTTCCCCAGGAGCATTGCCTACCCAAACCCACTGAATTTGGAGCAGCAAACACGAGCCCTCAGCTGAAGATGTGTTGCAGGGGATCAGGATGAGCCTCCAGCCCAGGTTCCTCATAGGCAGGTGTTCTCTCTCCTTCCGTGCTCACCTGAAGCAACCTCTCAACCCTCCCAATTGCTGACCTACACCAGATCTGGATCTGATTCTGTTAAATTTGAAATTTGCACAAAAATTTATTGGGGAGGGGATGCAGCCTGGGGACCGTTTCAGGATGCTGAGGCAGCTGCCTGCCAGTCGCATGTCCCAGTAGGACTGCCACCAGCAGCCAGCACCAGAGCAGGGGACACAGACACAGGGCTGGTGGATGTTTGTTGGGTTATTTCCTTCCCCAGGATTTATACTGAGCTCTGGTCAATTGGAAAACATCCACTTGACCTGCGACCTTTTTGTTTTAGTTATTCTCCAAGCTTTGACAGCAGCAGTTTAAACACAAAGCATATGAGTTTTGGCACTGAGGGAGCACCCCATTCCCACATATTCTGAGTGGATACGGAAAAACATGGCACTGCAGCCCTGATGGTGAACGTATTTCTTCTTTCTCATTCTTCATGTTCCTCTCTCTCGCTTTCTGAGCCTGTTTCATGACCCATGTCTTCTCCCTCCCCACTGGAAACATGAGCTTAGCTCCCCAATGCAATATTCAAGGGAGGAGGACATGGGTTGTGGTGTTCTAATTCCCTGCACAGTGCTGTGTTACAGAGGGTTTGAAATGGAGATTGCCAAAACAGGAAACAACCCAGTCAGCGTCCTCCTGCCTGGGTCCTGAAAATGTCACCACACAGAGCTGCAGGGGATGGAGAAAAGCCCTCTGTTCCTGCAGGAACAGAGGATGCCCTGGGAGAGTGGGCAGCAAGACCATCTGCCCTCATGCCTCTCTGATCTGAGAGCTGGGCTTTAATCTCTGCTGAAACTACTGTGGAGCTGGTTTTTATTGACTTGGGGAAAAACTGCAAATCAGGTTAAAAATTATATCCCTCTGTTGACTGATACTTTTATCAGTGTAGAGAATTTTGTATGGAATGTCATCTCGCTCAGGAAGTCAATCCTACAGGAAATCCTTCATCCTTAGTGCTTCGGAGTAACATCCACAGCATCCTGCTGGCTTCCTTCTTACTCCTCTAAAACTCGCCCCTGAGATCCTCACCTCTCGAGCTCATGCTTTGTGTTTGAGCTGGCCTTGCTGGGATAAAAGCACAAATCTTGGGTCTAATCCTGCCCACACCCCCCAGGTAAGGCACCAGGCTGACACATCGCCACGAAGACACAGAGCAGGGACAGTGCCAGGCCCCAGGCTCTTTGACTTCCATTTATCCACCTTGGAGCAAGGATTTAAAGTTCCTCAAAGGCACAACAGTGAGGCCAGGTCTGGAGGAGAGAACAAAGCTACTGTTAACCCAGATAAAGAAGATACTGGATTTATTTTTAAAAGCAGGTTCCTGCAGCTGTAGGTTTCAAGCAATTCTTAAAAGCCTCACCTGAACAAGCATCCTTGATAACAAATATTGGTATTTTAAGCCTTTGATTGCTTTTGATTGGAGTTGAAACCTTTTTTGATATTGACTGATTGTTTTTACAGCTCTCTGCAAGTTAACTTCAGGAGAACTTCCCAAGCACAAGAGCTGGTGACCACTACCAGAACGGTGATCCAGCAATTCCAGGATGCCCCACCCCTGGAAATATTCCAGTTAAGTTGGATGGGATTCTGAGAAACGCAATCTAGTTGAATATATCCTGTTGCAAGGGGGTTGGACTAAATGGTCTTTAGGGTCCTTTCAACACAAACCATTCTATGATTCCCCCTTGTAAGTAAAGCAGGTATTTTGCTTTATGTTTGAGGGATCAGTGGTTTTATTGCAGTGTCAAGCCACTGATCTAGAGTGGCAACCTTCAGTAGGGAAAAAAAAATCCACAGGTTGATGGGATGAACAACCAGGAATGTCATTTCAGATGGTCTGCATAGCCCAGAACGGCAAACTTCCCCCATCACACAGGCAGAGAATTAGAGTAATTACCTAGAGCCTGATCCTGAAAGGTGCTGAGTGCAGTCAAGTGGTCTCTGCTCATAGAGTTCAGTATCTCAGGGGCTCTCAGCAGGGTCAGTCTTGGAGCCTGGGCAAAACAAGACAGGTTGGTCTTAGTCCAGTTATTTGTAAATAAACCTACATGACCTATAACTTAAAAAAATAAACCCAAAAACCATTCCAGCTCCATGTGCCGGCTACGTTATCCTGTATGGAGAATTAATTCAAGGATCAGGCAGAGCGTGGCTGAGGAGGTGCTCTCCAACCCACAGGCATTTTCTGCAGATCAGGATGGATGCCTGCAGCACACAGGAGAGAAATTACACAGGGATGTGTCCACAGAGCTTCAGTCCACATCCAGGAACACCTACACAACATTCTCCAGGAGCGCTGCATTATCCAAGCCACTGCACCTGGACATGTCACACTGCTACACCATCCCAGGGCTCACACACCTTGCTGGCAGAAGACAAACCCCAGGGCTGCCTCGCCAAGTCTACAGGCAGCAGTAAACCTGGAGAGAAGAGAAGTTAGCCAGGTTTCCAGGGAGGAAGAGGAGGAACATTCCCCTCCCCATGCTCCCCAACGCGCCGGCCCCGGGTGGGTATGGCCGTGCCAAGGGCAGGGTGAAGGGAGGGAAGAGGATGATGGGGACAGGATGACGGTATCCTCCTCCATGCAGCGCTTTGTTCTGGGAGGTCCCCTGGGATGCTCGGCTCAGGGTGGCCAAGTCCTCCTTCTTCCCCTACAAGGGGAACGCATGAGGGGAGGAAAACAATGCTCTCTCCTCAGCTGCCTAATGGAAGAACAAAAGCACAGTGATCCCTTCCAAAACCGTCTTTTGAGGAACAGACCGTGGAGCCTGAAGGCCCAGTATTTCTGCTGTATTTATTTCTGGATGAACTCCAGCCTGGCAGCGTCTTTCTGTCCTTCCTCTGGGGTCTTGCAGGACCCGCCCAAAGCCACTGGAGTCGTGCAGGGCTTGCACAGACCTCAAACACCATCAGGAATTTAACACCCAGCACCTGGTAGAGGTGACAAAACCAAGGGCGATGTTCCTTCACCAGACCCCACCACATATACACCTCGGTCACGGGGTAGAAGGGGCAAGGCCAGGTTAGAACAACCCAGTCAGGTGGAAGGTGTCCCTGCCCATGGCAGGAGGTGGAACTGGATGGTTTTAAGGGCCCTTTCAACCCAACCCATTCCGTGATTCCAGGACAGCCCTGTTGCAGCAGGATGCATTTGGCAGGAAGCATCTGCCCCAGCCTGATCCCACTGAAAACTGGGACTGAGCCCCATTTAAGCCAAAATCGGTACAAAAACCACCTTTGATTGTTGAGCAGAGATGGCTGCTAGGGAGCAGAAGGGGATTTCTGCTGTGCTGATTGCTCATGGAAAGTCCCTGACTGGCCCGCAACCGTGGAAAAAACGGAAAATAGAACTTTAATACCAAGTTGGTGGCAGGCTGTCTATTTTTCTCTCCTGTGACTAGTTACCATGGATAGATTTCTGAGGTCGACCACACAATTGTTCACTGCACCGTTCCTATTAAACAGAGGATGAGCAAATCATCCCATTTGTACCGTACTTTAATTTCCAGAAATTCTTTGTTCGTTTGTTTGCTTAAATTATTTCTCTCATTTGAAGAAACAATGCAGTCTTACGAAGTGAGGGCCCAAATCTCCCGAGTCACCCTGCTGTGGTTCATTACTTCCACACTAGTTAACAAGGCCAGTAATTTCCCTAAGGTTTAACAGAAAATCCTCTTTCCAGAAGGTAGAGAAACAGGACATTTTAACAAACTCACTGTATCCTGCTTATGTCGTAGGTGCGGGATATCCTAGGCAAGGCACAGGTGCTCCTAAGGGTTAGTGTAAAAAAAGCACTTTTTCACCCCAAATTACTCCCTCAGCTGGGGAAGGGGACCTGGGGGTACCATGTCCCTTGCTCAGAGCATTAGCTCCAGCTCCACTTGGCAATGGGCTCCTGAAGCATCCCAGTCCTCACCCCAAAATAAGGAGTGGCTGAAGTGGATGATACTGGAAAGGCAGATCCAAGATGTACCTGGGGTGGGTGTGGTGGGAGAGGTGGGCCTACAGCCCATTTCATTAATGATATGGATAGCAAAGCACACAGAATACCTGCCAATTACCTGCCCATAAACTGCCCTTCTCACTGGTTTCACCAACCTATTTCCATGACCAAATCAGGAGAAAAAATTAAAAACTGAAATAAATACAGGAGAAGAGCTTGTGGAAAAAAGGCAAATACATAAAACATACATATATATAGATATATTGGAATTGCAGAATAATTTGGGTTGGAAGGGACCTTTAAACTAAAAAAAAATAAACTGAAGTATTTTATTTATATGTATAGAGAGAGATAGATATGTGTGTGTGTAAAACAGCCCAGTAAATCTCTGTTGAGATGCACATGCAGGTGAAAAGCTGGCAGCGCTGCCTTCAGTCACGAGGGTATTTACTCTACAACAGCCTCTGCAGCTCCTTAATATTATTTATACAAACAGGATTTGTCAAGCAACAACTACAGATGTTTGCAGCGAGTCTCCTTGCTTATCCACTGATAATACCGTGTGCCTGGGACAGCTGAACAAATCCTGCCACGTAAATAATAAATACACGTCTGGGCTAATCAGAAGGAGGCAGTGAGGAATCTGGAGATTCCCACAGACTCCCTGCCGCGGGGAAGGAAACAAGAAAATGCCCTGACCTAAGCAGGGGCGAGTCTGGCATACCCACAGATCACAGGGAGATCACAGGAGCTGTTTGCAGATCACTTACCGAGCATGAATAATTCAGGAAGCAGCGGCTGGGAGCATGAGAACAGATAGATGGGAGCTCACTGCCGCTGCTTTGGCAGGTTTTATTTTATCCAGAAAGGCAAGGAAACCACAAGCCCCAGCAAAAAAATCCTCTGCCTAGCATTGCTGGTGTTGTGACTTCACTGACAGTCCCGTGATACATGGTGTTTTACAGACCCCCAGCTGATGGTGAATGCCATCTCCCTTCCACCTTGAGGCATTTTTGTGATTATTTGGCTGGACAGGTATGGTAAAACAGTGCTTGTTTTAAAAAAAAAGCCTTTAGTACCGATCTGCACTCTACTGCACAATTACACAACTCAGAGAATCACAGAACGGCGTGCCTTGGAAGGGACCTTAAAAACCATTTCATTCCACCCCCTGCCATGGGCAGGGACACCTTCCACTGTCCCAGGCTGCTCCATTCCCTGTCCAGCCTGGCCTTGGACACTGCCAGGGATCCAGGGGCA
>NW_008240031.1:1599240-1612486 GCF_000691975.1 Corvus brachyrhynchos | reverse complement strand
CTTGATGCAGACCATGAAGAATCAACCAACCAAAAAAGAAATTAAAAAAAAAAAAGCATAGTCAGCTTCCAGGTCTCCTCCCACCCCAAGGGACCTGGGAAAAAACACAGCACCTAGAGACCATACCAGTTTGCAGCCTTCAGGCTCCTCTGCCCCTGCAAAAACTCATGAATCAGTGGAGTTCAGCCCTGAAGGAGGAGGATGGAAAAAAAAAGAAAAAAGTGGTGATAAAAAAAAGAAGGGCTAAGGGATATCCTCTAATCCTTACTCCAAAAGGAAAACACAAGTAGGGTTGCTTCTGTTGGGATACATTAATAGTCCACACTGAACACATTACCAAGAGGATTGGAAGCCAGGAAGCAAACGAAAAAAAAATTAAACACATAAGGAAAGGCAGAAATGGTAAAGACAGATGGTGGAAGTTAAACATGGCTTTGGTGCAACCTGCAGAAATCCAAAACTCATTCTGCTGAAAGGAAACTGCATTTTGTTCCTTGCCAAACGGAAGAGCCTTGCTGTCGAGGATGGAGAGGCAGCTGTCCCATGTGGTGTCAGAAATAGGAACCCAGCTCACTGACCACCAGTGAGCCTGGGGACACCTCAGCCCCAGAGGTGAGGGGACATCTCAGAACCAGAGGAGCCAAGGAGGGATTTGACAGAGAGGACCCTGCCTTAGCAGGATTTCTGAATGTCCCTGATGGCAAGACATGCTCCAGTGCCAGTGATGTGCTTCAGGATTGGGGAACCCTCTGGGAATTCCTGTCCTGCACCTACACACGTGCATGGCCCTGCTTCAATTCACCCCTCTGCACTGCACTGCTGCCAGCACCGGATTTGGCCCCAAAACTGCACATCAAGCTCTTCTCCAGCCCAGCTACTGTGCAGGTATACCAGGTCATAGTCCCCTCACACAAAAATCTGTTTCTTGCTATCACACAAAATGTATCTGATTCAAGACTCACAGTGACAGCAAAAGACATTCACCCAAAATCTCAACACAAAAATCCCAGTAGATCTGGTTCTCAGTGTGAATCACATGAGAAGCATCCAGGCAGCCCCAAGTCAGGAGCAAAACTTGGTGCTACCAGCTAACAAATTTACACCTTCAATTTTCCTTCAACACAAAAATATTGACTCTCTCCATGCTTTCTTCCATTCTTGAATTACTTAAACGTAATATTCTTAATTAAAAACTGAATTTAAACTTCAGCACCATTGTGAGTAGCATCCTTGTCTTAGAAAGCTCAGTTTGGAAGGGCCATCCCTACGGTGTGTCTGTGACACAGGCTCTAGCGCCCATATCAAGAAAATTTCACCTCAGTCTTTAGCATAAACTGACTGTCTCTGGTAGGAAATCTGCTTCTTGCCTTTGTAGACTGAGCACAGGCCACATCTCTGCACTACCCCAAAATAATTTCTTGGCCACACACCTCATCGGATCCTCAGGGCTTTGGGTTCTCCACCCTCGTGTTTACATTCCATGCAGAAAAATTAACTAATTAATATTCGTCTGACAGATGTTCTTTGAAAGAGATATCACGTCTACAAAACACAAGATGATGAAAGGAGCAATTGAGTAGATTAGACTGACCAGAAAAGTGAGGATTGTAGCATGACAGTGGAAAGCAAAGCTTTAAGTCTTTCTCTTGATATTTATATGGTTCTATTTGCATATCAAACTATATGCCAATTAGCTGTATATAAATTCATGATGAAATTATGCTGTGCAGCTCTCCAAAGTGAAGAAAAGCCAGGGCTGGGCTGCATAACCACCCTTAACTCTGACCCTCCAGGTGTTCCCACTGCAGCTCACTCCTAATGACCGTGTACTCCCAGCAACACAACTGCACAACGGGTATCTTCTGCAATCACACAGATCTATCTGCAACATTTCCATACACTGTAAGCTGCTTTGTGTATTTTTTCATTCTCCTCCAGCTAGTTACTCCTGGAGAAAAGGAGCCTGAGAGGAGACAGACCTTCTCCCTCTCCACAACTCCCTCCTGATGGGAGGGTGCAGCCAGGGGTGGGTCGGGCTCTGCTCCCAGGGAACAAGGGACAGGATGAGAGGGAACAGCCTCAAATTGCACCAGCGCAGTTTTAGATGGGATATTGGGGAAAATTCCTTGATGAAAAGGGTTGTCCAGCCCTGGCACAGCTGCCCAGGGCAGTGGTGGACTCCCCATCCCTGGAGGGATTTAAAAGCCGTGTGGAGACATGGGTTGGTGATGGTCTTGGCAGTGCTGGGAATGGCTGGGCTTAATGATCTTAGAGGCCTTTTCCATTGTAAATGATTCTGTGATTCCATGATCTACCTGCTGCCCCTTGTCTCAGACTGCAAGGCAAGCTTTGGCTCTGTTGAGGCTTTGTGCAACCCTGTAGGAAAGCAGAGATTCTGCCTGTAGGTGACCCTGGGTGCAAACAATAACAGAGATGTATGCCCTTACTTTAAATATCAACAGGAGTGTGGGGGTGCAATAGCCTGGTCCTAAGAGCAGCACCACTTAGTCAATTGTACTCTGGAAGGGGTGTGCACCTGTAGTCAAACTGGCTGCCTTAACGAGGTCTTTGTGCTCTGCCAGGTATCTGCAGAAGGCATCATGCAAAGCTGCAGCCTCTGGGCCCATCTGCAGCCCAGATGTGAGCCACAGCTCACACCAGTTCCAGCCAGCACTGCCTGTAAATTGGGCCATCCACCCTGCCCATGCAGGCAGGGAAAGGTCTGGGGAGATGGGATTCCAGACACCTTCCACTGTCCCAGGCTGCTCCAAGCCCCATCCAACCTGGCCTTGGACACTGCCAGGGATCCAGGGGCAGCCACAGCTGCTCTGGGCACCCTGTGCCAGGGCCTCACCACCCTCACAGTAAAAAATTTCTTCCTTACATGGGGTCTGAATCTCCCCTTTTTCAGTTTAAAACCATCACCCCTTGTCCTATCACAACAGACCCTACTAAAAACTCTGCCCTTCGTTTTTCTTAAAAGCTCCTTTTTAAGTACTGAAAGGTCACAATAAGGTCTGTGCAAAGCCTTCTCCAGGCTGAACAATCCCAGCTCTCCCAGACTGTCTGCACAGGAGAGGTGCTCCAAGCCCTATCAATGAGCCTGCATTGCTTGGGACCATTTTTTCGGGCTCAACTGCAATAGTGAGTTTGACTAATTTGAGTGATCACGCACATATTCAGACATAAAACATTAATATGGGAACAAATCAAAAGCAGTCTGGCTGGGCTCCTGCTTTGAATTCAATACATAGATTGAAAAAGATAAAATAATTTTTAAAAAAAGAAAAAAAGAAAAAAAGAGGAAGTTTTTATCTTTTCTAGTACATATGAAAAGGTATAAATTCCTGACTGACTGCAGCACTTGGCCTGGCTGTGCTGGTAAGTGGAACCAGTGTGCTTCGCTTCCCGGGCGTCCCATTCACAAGGGAGAGAAGGAAGCATTCAATTTTTCAATAGGAAATTTCATCGCCGGAAAACAATCCACCTTCCCTGACTCCGAGGAAAAGCCCGAGGGCAAGTTCTCTGCTCGACCACAGCTTCAGCTTTACTGCCAGCCCCAGCCAGAGCTGCGTGCTCACGCCACCCCAAACCCATGAGACCGCCTTCAACACCTCCAGCTCCATCATTTTTTGTGTTTTTTTCTTCTAAACACATTGAGTGCTTTTCTTTTCCTTTGGGATTGCTCAGAGGTCCAGTTTGCAACTTTTCTCTCCACAACCAAACGGGCTAAAACAAGCCTGGATTTTGTCATGACAGTTTTCCTTAGGATTTCAGCTCTCCACCCAATTGCAGACCTGGGACTTCATGGAAAGCACCCAGGTGTAGCCATGCTAACATCAAGGGGATATTTGTGGGACATTTGTGAGGCAGAGCACACTTTAAGTGGGTTTTTTTAATGATCCTAGGACACCCCAAGCCATATGGGACTGAGCAAAAATCATGTTACACCAGCAGCTTTTCTTTAATAGCATTTTTAAACTCATTTCTCATTCCTAAAGCCGCTGTCTTAGCATGGAGTGGAATAAGGCTTTGAGGCCACAAAAACCCATCAGACACTCCAGCAGGACTCAAGAAAGTCAAGCAGCAGGCAAAGGGACTGAGCAGAGTGGTGGCAGGTGAAATGTAGCACCAGTCAACATAATACTGATGCAAAAACAACCCCTGACAATGGTCCCTGTAAGAACTTAGTTTCAGGATTAAATAGACTCAGAAGCAACCATCCTGTGCTTCTGCATGCATAGCTCAAATTTAAAAATCAAACTTACTTCTACTTGTAACACTTAATGGCAAAGTTACTTTTCTCCTCATTATTTATATTCCCACCCTAATGGCTTATTTCTTCATGCACTTACAGAAAAGCTGAATTATCGGCCTTCTTCACCCGCTTTCTGAGCCATCCCTGACTGCCTCCATCTTCCACATCCAGGACCAGAGGGCTGAACAAGAAAGGAATCCCAGGCAGGGCATGGAGGAGCTCCTCAAAAACACATTAAGCTACATCTTTATGCCTTTATTCTCCCTAAAATCTCTAGAAACAGGTTGTCACAGAGCAGTTCTTGATTAATGAATAGAAACAGTCTTCTAACCCACCGTGCAGCACTGTTAGGGTACTTTGAGTTGCAACCAGGGTACTTTTACCTGCCTTGAGCTGATCCCTTGGCAAGGGGAATTTTGAAGACTGGCGTCTGACTGGGAGGGCAGACCTGGAGCAAGAAACGATGGCACAAGGGGCAGGAGATGGGCAAGGCTGAGGGCAGCAGCACGAGTAAGATAAGGAAAGCTTAGCACAAGATCAGAATGGAATCACATGGAATGCTGGATATTTTGAGATATTTCATGCAAAGGAGGCACTTGCTGTTCCTCCACTTCTGTAGAAGATGCAGACTAAGAAACCAGGGTAGAGTTCCCCCAGTCTATGCTGAGTTAGGCATGGGATGCTTTACACAGCCTCAAAGGAAAACATAAAGACTGTAGCGTCCAAAGAGCCCTCAAGAAGCCTTCTGGCTCCCCCTCAGCCCAAAGCAGGCATCCCTGAGGACATGCAGGAAATGTCTGTGTAGTCCAGGGCTGACAAGGATGGATCCACAGCACTGACAGGACCCTGGTGTTTCACCTGTCACCCTTCCTTTAGCGGACCTGATGTCAGTCTAAAGACCCTTCACTGTATCCTACCAATGCTTCAAAAAGCCAAGAAAGTCAGGCAACACCTACCTCTGCTGGACTTCATCCAGGCCTTGACACGCAAGGCTTGGACCCTCCTGATGGACACAGACTCTGAGTCCTAACCCAGACCTGAACAGCAGATCTCACCGTTCTCATTCAGCTCCAAGCATCACTTAAATCCCAACAAATTCTTGGGCAAATAAAATGCAAGCATCTATTTTTGTAAGCCAAGATCACTTTTGTTGAGCTGTCACTGAAGCTTTTCTTAAAAGTCATTAACCATGATGGATGAAACACAATCCCATCTCGCTCCTCTCCTGCCTCTTCAAAGGGAGGATGGCAGCACTTGAGCCACTGCCTCATTGATTGTCCTACTCTTCCACAAAGTGGTTCCTCTCTGGCAAATTGAACACTGAGAGCCATCACAGAGCCCCAGACAAAGGGACCAGTGACTGTTTCTGGGATTATTAGAGGGAAGCAGAAAGAAGCCTATTACAGGGTCTTTGTGGCACTTAATGTTGACAGCTGAAAATAATGGATAGGACAAAACAGAGCAAAGATGATTCAAATTAGGCAACTCCCGGGGAGTGGTGCTCACTGAGGCTTCCAAAGGAGAACTGCCCTTTCTAAGCCATGCTAACTCCCAAGTGGACGTGCACTCCCCCTCTGCAGCCCAAACACACACAGACACCGCCCTTTCTAGGTGCTCTGCAGAGCTCTGGCTCAGTCTGCCCATGGCCACTGCACCCCTCCCACTAGGGGATGGAAAAGGTGTATAAAAGGAGCAGCATCAGCCACGGCTCTCATTCAGCTCCAAGCATCACTTAAATCCCAACAAATTCTTGGGCAAATAAAATGCAAGCATCTATTTTTGTAAGCCAAGATCACTTTTGTTGAGCTGTCACTGAAGCTTTTCTTAAAAGTCATTAACCATGATGGATGAAACACAATCCCATCTCGCTCCTCTCCTGCCTCTTCAAAGGGAGGATGGCAGCACTTGAGCCACTGCCTCATTGATTGTCCTACTCTTCCACAAAGTGGTTCCTCTCTGGCAAATTGAACACTGAGAGCCATCACAGAGCCCCAGACAAAGGGACCAGTGACTGTTTCTGGGATTATTAGAGGGAAGCAGAAAGAAGCCTATTACAGGGTCTTTGTGGCACTTAATGTTGACAGCTGAAAATAATGGATAGGACAAAACAGAGCAAAGATGATTCAAATTAGGCAACTCCCGGGGAGTGGTGCTCACTGAGGCTTCCAAAGGAGAACTGCCCTTTCTAAGCCATGCTAACTCCCAAGTGGACGTGCACTCCCCCTCTGCAGCCCAAACACACACAGACACCGCCCTTTCTAGGTGCTCTGCAGAGCTCTGGCTCAGTCTGCCCATGGCCACTGCACCCCTCCCACTAGGGGATGGAAAAGGTGTATAAAAGGAGCAGCATCAGCCACGGCTCATCAGTCCTTCAACAAAAACAGCCTTTAATTTCTAACCACTGCCACAAGTTCAGGGACCTGTAAGAAGGGATTTACACGTCCACGTTCCAGCAATCATTACACAACTCCTGCAAAGCCACCTGGAGGACAGGAGATTCACTCCTACTCCAGGGGTTTGACGCAGACAGAATGACAAAGGCTCTGACGAAGCTTTAGTGCCATCTCATGCCAGTCCCAGCTCTGTGGGACTCATACAGGGCTCATTTTAAGTAACAGGCGCCTGCCACCTACACACATCACCTCTCTCCCTCTCAAGAAGGCAATAATCAGAGAGTCACAGAATCATTTCGGTTGAAAAAGAGCTCCAAGATCACAGAGCCCAAGCTGTGCCCGATCCCCACCTCGTCCCCAGCCCAGAGCACTGAGCACCACATCCAGGCCTTCCTTGGACACCTCCAGGGATGGGGGCTCCAACACCTCCCTGGACAGCCCCTTCCAATTTTTTAATCACCCATTGTGTGAAAAAATTCCTCCTCATGTCCAACGTGAACATTCCCTGGTACAGCCTATGTCCTCTCCTCCTGTCCCTGTTCCCTGGGAGCAGAGCCCAACCCCCCCCGGCTGCCCCCTCCTGTCAGGGACTTGTGCAGAGCCACAAGGTCCCCCCTGAGCCTCCTTTGCTCCAGCCTGAGCCACTCCAGCTCCTTCAGCCACTCCCCATAGGACTTCCCCTCAATGCCCAAGCCATTCCCAGTCCAGCCAGGAAAGCAGAAGAGGGGTGGAGAGGCACACACATTGCACATGGTGGATTTGCTGGCTGCCTGGATTCAATAGATGTGCTCAGGCTGTGGCAGCAATCTGTCTTTCCAGGCATAGCACTTGGATTTTACAACCTGAAACACCACCCAAAACAGCTCCTTAATATCTGAGGGTGCCGCCCAGCCAACCCTGCACTCACCCTGCAGTGGATAAAAGCCTGTTGAACATGGGTCCCTGTGCACGGGGCCCTCTGAAAGCACCTCCACAGTGATGGGGTTTCACACCTTTCTTGCACCCATGGGTATAACCCAGGAGGTACAAGGCTGCTGTCCTGTTGGGCCACCCAAAGCCCTGAGACACCCTAGCAGCAACTGGAGGGTGACAGCGGGACTGATCCTGGCAACAAACACCCCTGGGACCTGAAGGGAGGAGCCTTCAAAAGTGTTCCTGGGGGTCGCACACCACCACCCCTCTGCTGGGACACTCTGGGGTCTCCCTGCTGCAAAAGCTGCCTCTGCAGTGGAAGGAAGAGAGAGCTCTGGCATGGGATAAAGGTCATGGACATGGCAGTCAGAGCTGGGAACGCTGCTCTGGATTTTTGCAGCATCCAGATCCTGCAGCAGCACCAGCATGCGGTAATGGTTGTGACAGAGGTGGAGTAGGAGGAAGGAGAGAAAAGAATGAGAGAAAGGCAGGAGAAGGAGAGGAAGAAAGAAGGGGAAAGAAGGAAAACGTGGAGAAGAAAGAAGGGGTGGAAAAGGCAGAAAGAAGAAAATGAGGAGGAGAAGGAAAAAAAGGAGAGGAGGAGAAGAAAGGAAGCAGCGAAGGAGAGGAAGCAGAGGAAGATGATGAGAAGGAGATGAAGAAGGGGGAGGAAGAGAAGGAAGGAAGCAGTCTTTGAATTCATTACGGAGCAATGCCTGAATCCATCCGACACGAAACGAGGCCAAAGCACCATTTTCCCCCCAGACAGACAGTAAAGCAGCTCACCTCCTGCCTCCTGCTTGGCACAGATAACCGGCATGGAAAACCCCGGAGAGGAGAAGCACAGATGCGTTACGGCAGAGAGATGCTGCAGGAACGCCGACCAGACACTCTCTAACAGCAATGTGCCAGGCAGCACGGGAGGGGAAAAGCAACCTGCCCCCATGGACGTGCCAGTCTCTTCCTTTCAATCCCTTTTGTGAAAAAGGTGACTCAGGAAAACTGGAAAGGAAGCCAGGGGAGGTGTGAAAGTGGAACAAGACACCATCTGTTCTCAAGCCTCGCAGCTGGAAAGGGCATAACCTGCCCTTGGTGCGGCTGCAAGGGACAGTCTGGTCCAGAGAGGACTTGTAGGAGAGGAGAAAGCTGCCTGCTGGGTTTCCTGTGCTGGGCTTCACCCAGGACACACAGACACCCCATCAGTGAGCTGGAGGACCAGAGGCTTCACCCTGCTCCCATCCCTGCCCATGAACTCCCATGCAATATCACATCTGGAAACATCTGCTTAGGGCACTAACTCTACGTTGCCTAAAAAGACGAACCACAGATCAAGATGTGGGCAAGAACCACCTCTGCAAGGCATATCAAACACTGCATATACTTATGATACTGTAGTGGGGAAATCCTTACATACAATCCTCATCTATTTCTTACTGAGTTTACAGTACCAGAGTCCCCCCTGCAAATTCGGAGTCGTATTTCAGAGCTGATGTTCACAAAGCTCAGATTGAAAGGCGAGTAAGCCCTCATTTCAATCTGTGCTTCACTGGAAAGAATGGAAGGGAAAGGAAAGAGAAAATAAGAGAAAAAGAAACAAAAATGAAACAGGTAGCAAAATAAAGGTAAAATTGAAAAAATGGGGAAAAAAGAGAAAGAGAAGGAGAGAGAAGAGAGAAAAGAGAAGGAGAGAAGGAGAAAGAGAGAAAGAGAGAAAGAGAGAAAGAGAGAGAGAAAGAAAGGAAGGAAAGGAAGGAAGGAAAGGAAGGACAGGAAGGAAGGACAGGAAGGACGGGAAGGAATTCGGAAGGAAGGAAGGAATTCGGAAGGAATGCGGAAGGAAGAAAGGAAGGCAGGAAGAAGAAAAGAAAAGAAAAGAAAAGAAAAGAAAAGAAAAGAAAAGAAAAGAAAAGAAAAGAAAAGAAAAGAAAAGAAAAGAAAAGAAAAGAAAAGAAAAGAAAAGAAAAGAAAAGAAAAGAAAAGAAAAGAAAAGAAAAGAAAAGAAAAGAAAAGAAAAGAAAAGAAAAGAAAAGAAAAGAAAAGAAAAGAAAAGAAAAGAAAAGAAAAGAAAAGAAAAGAAAAGAAAAGAAAAGAAAAGAAAAGAAAAGAAAAGAAAAGAAAAGAAAAGAAAAGAAAAGAAAAGAAAAGAAAAGAAAAGAAAAGAAAAGAAAAGAAAAGAAAAGAAAAGAAAAGAAAAGAAAAGAAAAGAAAAGAAAAGAAAAGAAAAGAAAAGAAAAGAAAAGAAAAGAAAAGAAAAGAAAAGAAAAGAAAAGAAAAGAAAAGAAAAGAAAAGAAAAGAAAAGAAAAGAAAAGAAAAGAAAAGAAAAGAAAAGAAAAGAAAAGAAAAGAAAAGAAAAGAAAAGAAAAGAAAAGAAAAGAAAAGAAAAGAAAAGAAAAGAAAAGAAAAGAAAAGAAAAGAAAAGAAAAGAAAAGAAAAAAGAAAAGAAAGAGAAAAAAGAGAAAAAAAGAGAAAGAGAGAGAGAAAGAGAGAGAAAGAAAGAGAGAAAGAAAGAAAGAAAAAGAAAGAAAATGGAAGCAGAAAAAAAGGGGGAAAAGGGGGAAAGAAAAGGGGGGAAAGAAAATGGGTGAAAGAAAAGGGGGAAAGAAAACAGGGAAAAGAAAATGGGTGAAAAAAAATGGGGGGAAACAAAAGGGGGAAAAGAAACAGGGAGAAAGAAAAGTGGGGAAAAGAAAAGGGAGGAAAAGAAAAGAAAATGGGGGAAAAGAAACAGGGAGAAAGAAAAGTGGGGAAAAGAAAAGGGAGGAAAAGAAAAGAAAATGGAAGAAAAGAAAAGAAAAGAAAAGAAAAGAAAAGAAAAGAAAAGAAAAGAAAAGAAAAGAAAAGAAAAGAAAAGAAAAGAAAAGAAAAGAAAAGAAAAGAAAAGAAAAGAAAAGAAAAGAAAAGAAAAGAAAAGAAAAGAAAAGAAAAGAAAAGAAAAGAAAAGAAAAGAAAAGAAAAGAAAAGAAAAGAAAAGAAAAGAAAAGAAAAGAAAAGAAAAGAAAAGAAAAGAAAAGAAAAGAAAAGAAAAGAAAAGAAAAGAAGGGAAAAAAGGAGGGTGAAGAAAAAAAGGGGAAAGAGAAAGGAAGAATAAAAAGTAAACAAAAAAGGGTGAGGTTAAGAAAAGACAAAAAATTGAAAGAGAAAGTCAGCAAGCAAGCAAACCTAGAAAATTGATACTTTCCCAACACTAAAAGAACCTCGAGTCACTTTTTTAAAAAGTCCGAGCCCTTCCTAATAAGATGCCTGACAGGCTGTGATTTATCCAGCCATAAAACTTCCACTTGCATGTGACATTTGCTGGTAGGAATAAATCAGGGCAAAGAAAAGAGGAGCTGCTTTGGAGTTCAATGAGTATTATCCTAATTCTAAACGTATTAGCAGTGGTCTGAAAGCAGGACATTGTCATCCAGACAGACGGACAATGTTCATAACCAATGGTAATTTGTAGGACGCATAATTTGCTACTACCGAAATAGCACAGCATGTGGGGTTTTTTGCCCTTTTTAGTCTATAGCTGTGTCGTTTCTTTTGGCTTGTTGAAAGAAATCTGCTCTGCACACGCGGAGCAAGAGCTCAGACCTTCAGCAGCTCATAGAAAACAGGTGGCCAGGCATCGGGGGAAATACAGCCCTTTGGAAAAAGCTAATAAAATAAGCAGATGATTATAGAAAATGGAGATGAAACTGACTTCTCTTTCAAAAACAGAAAGTCAGAGAAAAAATAAGTTGAGACTGAGCAAACGTTGACTGAAAACACACCCTGCCACCACCTCTCTGAGTTTTAACAACACCAACAGAGTTTTCGCCCAAAATAAAAAATATTTAGGAAAAGAACAGTCGCCCACTCAGGGCTGGCCATCCCCAAGCCACAAAGCTCAGCTTCCCCAGGCTAACCTGGCTGTTGGCTTAACACCAAGCAGGTTGGGGTCTCGGGAAAGTCAGGTTAAAACAGGTTTGCTGTCTTCAGACTTCGTCCCTGCCATCCTCATCTCCCCATCGGACAACAGCGCGCAGCACTTACATGAAAGTTGAAATTTGGTCAAGTCCCAATCCTTTAACTTTCCATGGGGAGAATGTTAGGAGGTACCTCTCCTGCACGCTCCAGGACCACTCTCTTAAAGTGTCAGTTATTTCACGGTGGAGATTCACCAGAAAAAAAAAAAAAAGTAAAAGAGAAGGGAAAAAAATAAAGCAAAAACCCACCCCAGAAAAATAAATGCCTGTATCCCTAACAGAGCAGCAGGGTGGAGCCAGTACACCCTTATATTTAGCTGCAGGCAAAGCCTTAAAGTTGTAGTGCATTTATTTTCCATCAAGCACATCCATGTACAAGATAAAAAACTCCCCAGACTCCTGCTATTTGCCCCATTCTGTCTCTCATGGGGCACACTGGGATTGTTATCACTGTTTTATTTTTATTTTCTGAACTCAGGAGCCTAGGGATGGTTCAGAGATTTCAACAAGCTCAGCTGAAGTTACCTCAAGCTCAAGTAAGTGCAGTTTCCCACAACCGTGGGAAAATAAATTACCAATTTCTTTTTTTTTTTTTCCTTACAGTGGAAAAAGGTAGTTACCAGGCATAAATCAGACCTCGTACTTAGAAAATGCTCCACGGGCCGAGAGCCGGTCTCAAAGGCTGTGAACCCATCCTATCTCTCTACCTGCCCCAGCAGAGCTCGCCTGGGTGGCAGCCAAGGTCAAAGCCCATCTGCAGAGGGTACAACTTGCTGGGACATCCAACACAAACAGACACAGGGGAAGGAGGGGAAAAAACCGGGATCTGCTCCCAACCCCTCCCGAGGCTGCATCCAGCCCAAGCCACCCCAGCGCCTCCCGCTTGGCCTTGCAGCTCCTTTCATGCCCTGCCAGCCCCCCGGGCGCTCCAGCAGATGCCGTGCGTGGAGCTGCAGCCTCCTCTGCCAAAGCTGGGGGACAGCAGAAGGCTCGGCCAGCTCGTAAAAAAATGAGCATCTGCACTTTGCCACTCGCACAGCTGCACCGTGACAGCAGGGCCCGGAGACGGGGCTGTCTGCGGGGACGCGGTGGGGGAAAGGGAAGCGAGTCCATCACGCTACTGCAGGAGCTGCCACTGACCTTCCAGGGAGCCTTCCTCGAGCTTCAGGGAATGAACTGAGAGGACTGAATAGGAAATTTCATCTTTCTCAGCATTTTCCTTTAAACTGTCCAGCAAAGCTAAACACAGAGGAGTGTCTGAAAGCCCTCAAGAGGAGAAATCAACCGTCTGCTTTCCAAGCAAGTGCCTAGAGAACTGGTTTGGAGAGTCATGCGCCCGTTTTCCCTTTATTCCATCAGAAGGGTTGTTCCCCCAGCAGTCCTAACATCTGAGAGGAGGACAACCCACAACCCCCTCCATGAGGGTCCACTTGCTCTAAATGGGATCCACCTCTGGGTCTACCCTGCCTTGGACTAAAACATGAAAGCACCCACCCAGCTCTCGCAAGAAATCCTGCCTCCACTTCCAGCATTGCTCTCTGTCATGGATTCTTCAGCAGTATGGGCCCCAAAGTCTGTTTCTATCATGTATTTTAAGAAAATTTTGAAAATATTTCTTCTCGGGCACTCTGTAAGTAGGAACTGCCAAACTTCCCACCCCTCTCAGTGGGGGACAGGGAGGTGCTCTGAAGAAAGGCAAAATGCTGTTGTGGCTTTTCCCCCAACCACATCA
>NW_008240031.1:1590790-1599212 GCF_000691975.1 Corvus brachyrhynchos | reverse complement strand
TTTTCTCTCAATCTGAAATTTCAAACTGAGAGGCCATCTGGGATCTCTCCTTTTCCTGCACCCCATAACAGGACCTGACATTTACCCAGAGGCAAAGAAGGAGCATCATCATGGGCTTAAGAGCATCAAATCAGCCTCTGGAATTCTGCCACCCAACCCATCCCCTGGAATAAGCTGCCCAGAGAAATGGTTCATGCCCCACCCCTGGAAACACTTAAAGCCAGGTTGGACGGGCATTTGAGCAACCTGATGTTGTTGAAGATGTCCCTGCCCATGACAGGCGGGTTGAAACTAGATGGTCTTGAAGATTCCTTCCAACCCAAACTGTTCCATGACTCTCCTCCAAAGCACTCCAGAACTGTTTGCAGGAGTTCCTTACGAGAAGATCATGGAACAGTTTGGGTTGGAAGGGACCTTAAGGATGATCCAGTGCCACCCCCTGCCACAGGCAGGGACACCTTCTACTATCCCACATTGCTCCAAGCCCCGTCCAACCTGGCTCTGGAGACTTCCAGGGACTGGGCAGCCACAGCTGCCTGGGAAAACCTGGAACAATGAGCAGGTTCAGCTTCATCACCAGGTTTCACCACGTCACAGTGACAGCCAGGACATGGCCTGTTAGACAGCCATACCAGATGTGATTAGAAGTTGATAATTAACTCATGATGCATAGAGCAGAGCACCTTTTCTTGCTGCACAGCCCAGCTCTGGAGGGACACCCTGAGGAAAAAAACTGACTCTGTCAATGTACAGGCATTTGGAGACAACCCAACAGCAGATCTCTTGACTGAAAGGGACATTTTTATTTGTTTGTTTTGAACCACTGGTTGCCAGTGCAGGACCTCACACTGGGCATCTGTCCTACCACACAATTTGTATGACAGGTGCTCTTTCGGCTTTCTAATTGTTGAAACAAAGTGGGTACTGAATGAGGGCCTTTGAGGCCGGCAGGGGCTTCAAATATGGTCAGTGTTGAGCTAATTCTGCAGGGCAGTGTCTCCAGCTTCCTCCATCCCCCTCCATATTTATGTTACAGCCATCCAGATCCATTTTTTGCTGACTGTGTCCTTGCCCTCCCTCTGCCCTCTGCAGAATTTCATTAATCCCACTTTGCTGGCTAGGGGGGACAAACATTCTCTTATTTTTATTTAATTCCTCCCCTCTCTCCCCTCACCTTCAGGGATCTCCTCCTGGTATCCACACATAACATCTCTCACCGTGACCCAGTGAGACGCAGCATTCTGGGGCCAAATGCTCCTGCTAGGTCTTAAGGCCTGGTACCAAACCAGGACTGCTGGAGCACATTGAGCATTTGGCACCTGATTGCTGAGGACCAGGAGCCCAGCCTAGGACCAGAAGGGATCTCACCATCATCAGCACAGTGCAGACCTCTTCCAGGGAAGATGTAGCCCTTGAAGGCAGCCGGGTTAGGAGCTAGAGCTGCCAAAATAGAGTTCAAGTCCTGCAGTCACCCTGGGGCGAGCCAGTTATCAAGGAAAGCTGGGGACAGACCTCAGCATCCTCCCCATCCAGCACCACCTTGCTCTGCACAGCACTGGCAAGATGGTTTTTCCCAGCACACGAGCTCGGGGGGCAATGCCTAAATGCTCCAAAGTACCAGCAAGAGCGGCTGTCAGGAAGCCACCCAGGCTCCAGCTGCCTCCTCTCCCCACACAATCTACCATCAGCAGAGACATGTTCCAAGGAGTTTGTCAAAAAGGGAATTGGAAAGAATAACATGCTCAACTCTTATTTACCTGGGTGGGAGTTCGGCACTTCATGCCATCAGTCCTCTCAGAAATTCCAGCTTAACTGCTACAATGAAAAGGAAATATTTTTCTACACTGGGGTTATTAGATGTTGCCACAGTGGCATGCGTGGGTGTGCACTTCGATATTAACTAAAGGCCCAGATCTGCAAAGACGCACATAAATCACTCGACTCCCATGAAAACAGCAAGAACAGTCATAAAATGACCCAAGTGCTGAGGTCAGATCCACCCAGACAACTTCAGTGTGTGCTACTGAGGCGTAAAAGAGGGAGAAAGAAAAAGCAGACGTATAAAATTTTCATTTCACCTCATGATGTTTCTGCATCAAGTATGTTTTTCTGTGCTGATATAACACTTGCTAAACTCTCCTTGACTCCTCACAGCTGTGATGGAGGGATGTGGATGCTGGCTGGGGCTCCCCACGCTCAGCCTGGTGTCCCTGTCTTCCCTTGGGGCAAGCAGGGATCTGACCACTCACTCCAACAACTGTGATGCCTTTCCCAACCCTTCCTCTCTTCTTTGCCTCTTCTCCCACCTTCCCAAATAGCTACAAAACCAATCAGCAAGTGATGTGCAAGTGATGTGCAAGCAAAGAGGTGAGGCTGGTCGCGGAGACAAGGGGTCTAAGGAATGGAAATTTGGGAGGCACAAACACATCTTGTCATGGGATGGAGTGGCGGGGGAGGAGGGAAGAGGTTTTGTTAAGAGATCTGAAGGCTGCCCACCCCTCACCTTCCACCCTTGAGCTCTGGCACTGCAACCTGGTCTAGTGGAAGGTGTCCCTGCCCATGGCAGGGGCATGGAACTAGGTGATCCTTAAGATCCCTTCCAACATAAACCATTGTAGGATTCTAGGATGGCTGGAGAAGACATTGGGAAACCACTGCAGGGAGTAAGTTCTTGACCCTCTCTCTGTCACTGCCCAACTTCCATGGCAGCCCTGGGGACCTGTGGCTCAGTCCGTGTGTCCAGCAGCTGACAGGGGTCTGCAGGCACACAAACAACCTCCCACCCATCAGCACTTACAGATGGGCTCCATGCCAGCTGTGGGAGACAGCCACATGGCACACAGCAAGATTGCCACCAGCATATGGTATCTCATTTGGCACAAAATCCCCCCATATAAAGCAAATGCGTTAAAAAAAAAAAAAAAAAAAAAAATTCTGAACCACAGCTGAACCACAGCACTCCAGGCCAGCTCCCTGCTGCAGCTGCTCTGGCACCAACAGCCCTCAAAATAAAAGCTTCTGAGTCTTAGTTTTATATTTTTCCTAAAGTGATGCTGGCTTATCTACTCCCTCCCACCCTACAAGTGACACCTTATACACATCCCCCTGACTGCCTCCATGGCTCCTCCATGTGCTCTTTACGCTGGAATAATTAAGCTCTGCTCAACTTTTCCATTAACCCGAGCAGCCCTTAGTCATGTCTAACGAACTCACAACTTGCTGTGTTTTTTAATTTGATTCAAGACTCGTGTCTGCCCGGCTCAGACACATGCAAAAGGTCCAGTCCCTCAGTGCCTCACAGTCAAACACCAGTGAGGCTGCTCCCTGTCCCTGCTCTGCAGAGGCTGGATGACTACATGAGATGCCAGACAGCTCGGAATTAGGGCCAGGATTTATCCCAGGAGAGTCTGGCTGCACAGAGATTGCAGGCACCCTCAGGATTAATTTGTTTAAAAGCATCCACCCATCTGCAGTTGGGTGGCAACCACATGGCAAGGCTCTACCATCACTGCTGTGTCTCATATCACTGCAGATGTTTCCTCACTCAGGTCATTAGGGTCCCTGGCAAGACATTTATTCCGAAGAAATCTAGGCATTTCAAATTATTCCTAGTCCTCCAACAAATCTGACCCTCACCCACTGCATGGTTCAAGAATTACTGATGGGACAGAGAAAGAGCCAGGCCTCAGACCTGTTTCCTTTAGAAGCCAGGATGAAAAATGTTACATGCAAAGAAGGATTCAATCAATTGATCATGCAATCAGCACAAACATGGAAAAGTATGGTGCTAACAGGCTTTGGGAGATTTAGAACCACAGAATCACTGACTTGTCTGGGTTGGAAGGAACCTTAAAGATCACACGTTTACAACCCCCATGCCACCCACTTAGTCCATTCCCTTTGTCACTTAAAACACCAAAATAATCATCAGGGAAAATGTTATCAGGGAAAATCAAGGCAAAGTCACCAAGCTGAACTCCCTGAAGCAGCTGGTAAGAGGCAGAACTGTTCACCCATTATTTTACTGTCTCAGGCTACCTGCAGACTCAGGGAGGTGCTGCTACGCTTGGATTCATGGAGATAATTTTGCAGTCACAGTCGTTAGGGATTCATTTAGAGCTTGGCTTTGTAAACCAGAAAGCTTAATAAAAAAAATACATGCAAGTCTCTGCATCTACAATTTTCAGTACATCACCTGCCCAGGGCATCATCTCCACTCTAGTTTCAAAGGGAGGCATGATGATGGGAATATATGAAGCTCATAAAGTCTTCATGAAAACAAGAGACCTCATCAAGTGAGAGCAACTAAGTGATACCACTGCAAGAAAAGCTGCAATGGGAGCCTGACATCTGACAACACTAGGCAGGAAAACCCCTCCTGAGAGCTGCTACCAGCCCTGAGCCAGCTCCACCGCAACACCCTGCCCAGTATGCCCCACATAGTATGAACCACCAGGCCAGAGCTTCAAAGGATTTGCTCCTTCAATCACTGAAGGATGAGGATGCTTTACATGAGGATGCTTTACAGGGAAGTTGCCTTAGTCTCACGCTCAGCCAGCCCTTCATTAATGACCTGTGGCTGTATGGGAAACATCAGGGTATGAAACAGAGTAACTCAGGAGGAGATGGCAAAAAAGAGGTGACCAGCAGGTGTTGCACCACACAACCAGCCCAAACACATCTGGAACAAACAGCCTGAATCTTCCCCCCCTTGCTCTGCCCTACCCCATTCTGATCCTCTCTCCCTTGGTCTCTCTCCAGTCTGCAGCATGTGGTGACTGTAATTATGGTTCACCTCACTGCTGCACAGTCACACCACGTCCAGGTACTTAACTCCTTTTAATCTTGCTTCATGTTTCAGTCCCTACAGCCCACTCGTGATGTCTGCTACTCTTCTTCCAACACCCTCAATTCATCAATAGCCATGTCAGGCTTTGACCTCCAATTTTCTAACTGCTCAGTTAAACCACTCTGCCACCGACGCTGCTCCTGCCTTTGTTAAAAATGAGGGGGGAGCCTCATTTGCTTTCTTATTTGATCATCACTTCACTTCTGTGGTGTGCACTCTGTTTCCCCATCTTGAAAACCCATCAACCAGCCCCATTCCAGACTGGTGCAGGAGCTGTTGTTACCTTTAATGAGAAGAAATTATGGTTAATGCCTAATTTTAATTTTTCCCTCCTCCTTTAATTTTTTTTTCAATAGCTTTCCCAGAAAAAGCAGCTTTGGCAGAGTGCTGCCACCTGAATGCTAATGAACGCCGAAGGGACCCGACGTGTCTGCCTCCCTGCCAGACATCAAATTGATTTTCAAATTGCTTTGATGACATAAGGTGGTTTCACAGTTTGGACCTGTGTGATTACCTGATCATTTATCTCAGTGGGCTCCTCCACTTACCTGCTTTAAAATAACCCAGGCTCTGGATTGGACCTTTGTGATGGAGGTTATCGTCCCCCAGGCTGCGGCCAGATCATGGGAGCCCAGTCTGAACTTGGATAATTTGGATATGCCTGAGCCCCAGCAAACGGGTGTGGAGGACAGTTTGCAGCTGAGCACCAACAAAATCTTTAGCCTTCCAGTTTTGGGACACAAAAAACAAACCCCATCCCTGGAAACATTCAAGGACTGGTGGGACGGGGCTCTGATGGGGGGTCTAATAGAAGATGTCCCTGCCCATTTCAAGCAGACTAGATGGCCTTCACAAACCAAACCATTTTATGATTCCAAAATATAGATGGTTCAGTGCTAGGAAAGAGTTCTGGATGTCTAATGAAATTTAAAAATAAATTTCAGTTGGGGAATTTCAACTGTTGTGCATGGGCCAGGACAGCATCTGACTTACTGGCTGATGTTCTCTCCTGGGCCAAAAGCATGAGGATGAGGAAGGAAGGACAATTAGGGAGCTGGAGGATGTTCTGAGGAGCCAGGAGCTCCCTATGGAGACATTGCAGAGCTCAGGCACACTCGTCCCTCCTTCCAAAACACTCACCCTCTGAGTGGATGCTGGATGGGAAGGAGGTGCGGCTGACAGAAGGGAAACATGATTTAGGGATGGCTGAGACTCTCCTCCATGAGCAAAGACCCAAGCCTAGGAGGAGAGGAGCAGTGCTTGCCAAAGGGAAACCTGAGCACCGCATTGTGCCAGGCAGCAGTTTTAAATCCATGGGAAAAGGCAGCAAAGCGAGGCCATCAAAAACACAACCCTGTCCCATTTCTAGGACAGGTGAACAGCCAGGATTTCACTGAGCCTCGTTCCACTGCCTGGTGAGCAGAGTGACCAGGTCACCGACTCTTCCCAGGCCACAGGGGTGCGAGACAGCCGCTGTGCCAGCTGGTATTAGGACTCAACTGAGATAAAGGCATAAACTGCTGCAGGCTGAACTCAGCCTCCAGATCAACATGGATCAGAGACTGGATTAAGGGGGAGGGAAGGGAAATACAAACCACTGGCATTAACCTGTGGGTAACATCAGCAGTGACCCCAAAGGTAGTATTTCTTTTATTCCCACGCACGGCTGTGTCTGGGTACGCGCAACAGCTGGAATGCAAGCGGCTGGAGTGCAATTTATGGAGTGCTTTGTGACGGCAAGGGATGAGGGGAACAGCAGGACAGTATTTATTAGTAGTATTTTACATTAAAAGGAGCACAGTTCCATTGGTGGTTTACATTTCTGGGGCACCTTTCATCTCAAAAGATAACATAAGCATACTGCTAACAAGGGATGGGGGGTGGATGAGCCAAAGCCTCACTACTGGCTCTACCCAGGCTATTTTATATATATATATATAAAATATATATATAATATATATATTAGGGACTAGAGAAATTCAAATTACCACCTTTGAGTGCAGCCATTTACAGAATCACAAAAACACCATTCTCCCCAGACCTCTGAGTGAACCCTTGCTGTGCCCACATGAAGAAGTAATCAGCACTTAGCAGCATTTCTCTCCCTGCTTTGTATTGCCACGCAGGCACTCCCCATTTGCACTTTATAAAGAAAAAAATAAATCACAGGCACCCTAAATAGACTCAGGGGTGGGTTGTTTTTTATTTTTTTCTTCAGCCAGACAAGCATGTGCACCTTTGGCGCAGATCCTGCTGGGTTTGGAGAAGGATAACTACAGCACAGGTTGGAAGAGCAAGCCCTGACCACCCTCAAGACATCAACTTGGTGCACAAGCTGATGGATGGGAGACCCCAGTGTCCATGAGGGCTTCACACCCATCTGTGGGTGTGTGGGTGGAAAATGCTCTTACTCAGATGTACTGGGTTTGCGCGGCCAGGTTTTGGTAGTTGCAGGGGTGGCTTCTGTGAGAAGCTGCCAGGAGCTTCCCCCATGTCCAGCAGAGCCAATGCCAGCCAGCTCCAGGACAGACCCCAAGGCCAAACCCATCAGGAATGATGGTGATGTCTCTGGGATAACAGATTGAAGAAGAAAATAAAGTTGTTGCCCCGTTGTAATTGTGGCCAGAGAGAGAGAGGGGTGAGAACATGTGAGAGGAACAACTCTGCAGACACCAAGGTCAGGCCAGGAGAGGCAGGGGGGGGTCCACGCGGCAACAGCGGCGATTTGGTGCAGCCCATGGTGAGGCAGCTGTGCCCCTGAGGCCATGGAGGGCACCAGGATGCAGAGATGCACCTGGAGGAGCCCATGCCAGAGCAGGGGGATGCCTGAGAGGAGGCTGTGACCCAGAGGGAAGCCCGTGGAGAGGGGAGCACATGCTGTGGCACGGGAAGGACTCCAACTCCTCTCCCTGAGCAGTGTCAGGACCATGGTGTGATGAACACATCATAACCCTCCTTCCCTGTCTCCTTGTGCCACTGGGAGAGGAGAGAGAGCTGGGAAAGGAGGGGTGGAGGTAAAGTGTTTCAAGGTCTGTTTTTACTTCTCATTATCCTGTTCTGATTTTGTTGTTAATTAATTAAAATAATATCCCCAAGCTGAATCTGTTTTTCCCACGATGGTATTTGGTGAGGGATCTCTCACGGTCCTCATCTCAACTCACGACCATTCTGCTACATTTTCTCTCCCCTGTCCAGCTGTGAAGAGGAGTGAGAGAGCTGCTTTGGTGGCTGCCTGGAATCCAGCCAGTGTCAACCCACGACAGCCAGATGATATTTGGGGAGATATTGCCAGCAGGTAAAGGGAGAGGACTCTGTCCCTCTGCTCTGGTATGACCCCATCTGGAGTCCTGCATGCAGCTCAGGGGTCCTTAGCACTGAAAAGATATGGATCTGCGGGAATGAGTCCAGAGGAGGCCACCAAGATGCTCCAGGGCTGGAGCCCCTCTGCTCTGCAGCCAGCCTGGGACAGCTGGGGGTGTTCAGCTGCACAAGAGAAGGCTCCAGGGAGAGCTCAGAGCCCCTGGCAGGGCCTAAAGGGGCTCCAGGAGAGCTGCAGAGGGACTGGGGACAAGG
>NW_008240031.1:1575199-1590658 GCF_000691975.1 Corvus brachyrhynchos | reverse complement strand
CCGGGAGCCCTGGCAGTGTCCAAGGCCAGGCTGGACAGGGAATGGAGCAGCCTGGGACAGTGGAAGGTGTCCCTGCCCATGGCAGGAGATGGGACAAGATGAGCTTTAAGTTGATCTTTTGATTCCTTCCAATCTCAATCATTCTAGGGTTCTATGATATCTCTCCCCACTGTGCAAAGTGAGACATCACCAACAATCACTTCCAAACCCTGGTGCAGCAGAGACCTGCCCAAAATAGCCCAAAGGTGATAATTCAGCCTTGTTTTAGGATTAGGGCCATAGCAGCTAAAGCAAAAGAACAGTCACCACGCAGAGCAGGAATACTTTTACATCATCAGCTACCCAAATCACTTCTAGACCCCATCCAAAGTTTGCCACTTCCACAGAAAATTAATTTTGCCTTTCACCCTGTAGCATATAGAGCTGCAGGTTGCCTTTTCCAGACACAGCTGTTTGCAGTATGAGTAACAGAAAATGTGTTTTCCCCACATATGGGGAACCATCTGAAAGCCCTGCTACACCAACCTGATGGCAGAACCAAGCAAATGTTTGGTGACATTTCCCTATTGCTGTCTCACAGTTAAATAAGCTTTTAAAAAAATCCTTGCTTTGGTGCTGGCTAAGTCTATTTTATCAGTGTGAAAATCCTCCAGAGCTCAGCAGCAGAGATTGAAGCAAGCCAGGTAAAAGTAACGGGAGAAGAGCAAATATAAACCCGAGCATCTCCCCTCTCCTCCAGAGAACAGCACTGCCTTGCTGTTAGCAATTAAAGAAACAAAAGCTACAGGGCTGCTGCCATCCCCCTGCACACAGCTCTTCTCCAACCTCGGATGTGGATGACAGCTACTGGATCCACACTGTGCAAAACGTTCCTCCAGAGGTTTGCGACCTCCGTCTCGCCCGCCATGGCATTGACAGCTCCCAGTCGCCAGTGGGCAAGGGAATTCTCCAGCAATTCCCGAGGGATCACTCACCCCTCTGCGCATCCCAACTCCATCCGCCTCCCCCACCACCACACACTTGCTTTTGGGCTGCATTTGGAAGCTTAGCCTGCTAATTAGGGTAAAGGAAATCAACACGTCCAGCCCTGACCTCCAGTGTCCTCAGCTCCTCTGTTTGGTGGTGTTGCCCTTGCAAAAAGCCTGCCAGTGTTTTGGCAGGAGCAGGCTGCTCTCTGCCTCGTGGGAGCAAATGATAACGCAGCAGAGAATTACAGCCCCCCAGACTGCCAGGGGATGGTTCAAATAGGGGAGGAAGGTGCAAAGGATTGCATGCTCTGGTTTGAAAAATCAGGAGCTTTTTCAGAGTTTCTGAAGAAACTGGACAACCCTGTGATTTCTTTTTTTTCTTGAATTTCATCTGTTTCCTGCCTATTGAATATCGCACAGTTTCCTCCAGAACACAGAACAAAATTAGATGAGACTCACTCTGGTGGAAAACTCTTTCTTCTTACCAATTCTTCAGACCCAGGGGAACGACTACAGTGGAAACGAGCTGAAGACAGAAACGAGCTGGGGGCTGATCCTCAAAGACCAATTAAGCCTCTGGCATCCCTCATTTTGATGATGCTCCTCCTTGGGCTCCAGCAGGCAGCATGATGCATCTCCTGCCCAAAATGCTAAGGAAAGAACACACATTGCTGCCTGCAAAGAGGGTACATCAAGATCAATGGCTCACTGCAGACCCCAGCGTGAGAATGATGTCACTCCACTGCCAGACGTGTAGTAACGAGCCCTACAAACAAAAACATCGTGCATCACCGAGCTGTCTGTTGAGCTTACCCTCCAAAAAAAAAAAAGGGGCATTGACCTGAAAAAATCAAGAGTTTGCTTTTAGGCGGGTGGGAAGATGGTGCTGAGAGAGAATGGGCAGCACAGCAGCTCAGGATTGAAAAATCATAGAACAGTTTGGGTCGGAAGGGACCACCCAGTTCCAACCCCTGCCCAGCCTGGCCTTGGACACTTCCAGGGACGGGGAATCCCCCACTGTGCTGTGCCTGGTGGGCTCAGTCAGGACAATGCTCCCTAATCCGTGGTGCCAACTCCCCAAGGCGCCTCATCGCCTCCTCCAGCCCCAGAATGATGCCTCAGTAACTCCTGCCAGTGGATTCATCAGGGCCTCACTTGCTTTACTGTGGAGCCCAAGATGGCCAGTGAGGGCTGGGATGCTGCACTGGGCTCCCTGGGCAGCCCTACAGCCCTGCCATGAAATCCTGAATTTAGGATCACCAGATGCAATGGGCTGTTCCACATATTCCCGCACGGGTTTTCCATCAGTCGTTTTCACAGATTCCAAACCAGGGCATTCCAGGAGCTGGAAGAGGTGAATAATCTTTTTTTTTTTTAATCCAATGACATCTCTTACTTGTATTAAAAGTAGGAGGAAAATGGCTTGAGTCAATGAGAAACAGATCTGGGGGGGAAGTGACACAGGAAAAAAAGAAAAGCTTACCCCCTCCACATTTTATTTGAATCAAAACTAAATGTCTTAGTCCACTACTACCAAGTCTTGTTTAATCTCCCCTCCTTCTAGCTGTTAACTGTAATTCCCAAACAAAAAGTTGAAAAGCTTCATTGAGAAGCTGTCAAAAAGAAAATGTTTTGGCATTTCCAAAATGACACATTTCATTCTGACATTTCACTTGAAATGCCTGGACATTAAAAATAAATTAGCTCCCCCTGGGGATTTTCAACATATCCAGTTGCCAAATTCAATTTAAGCTCATGAATAGTACAGGCTTTCCAAAATTCAACTTTTGAATTCACAGAATCACAGAGTGCTTTGGACTGGAAGAGACCTTAAAGCTCATCCCATTCCACCCCCTGCCATGGGCAGGGACACCTCCCACTATCCCAGGGCTCCAAGCCCCATCCAACCCGGCCTTGGACACTGCCAGGGATCCAGGGGCAGCCACAGCTTCGCTGAGCACCCTGTGCCAGGGCCTCACCACCCTCACACTACGAAATGCCTTCCTAATATCCAATCTAAATCTACTTTAATTAACTTACACTGGAAGTTCAGGTCAGTTTTGGTCCAGACAGTGATGCTGATACCCAAAACTTGATCTCCAGCCAACATCTCAAGCCTAGAAATATTTACACCTTATGAAAATATTATATATGAAGAGAATGAGTTAGCCTATGACCCAACAACAGCCCCTCAAATTATTCTAACATGTGTTTTGCTCCTCACATACTGCTGTCATTCATGGGGATTAATGCTTGTTATTAATCACCTGATGTGAAGACACAGGAGAAAACCATCTCCCCGTGTACTAGCCAGAGGGAACATTATTTATCTGCTATCACCAACACGTAATAAAAACAATTTCTGAGTAGATCTCACCTCTCATACACAGACGACCATGCCACGTCGTGAGTGATTTGCAGGGCTTTGGAGGCATGACAAAACCAGCCAGCAATGACAACCAAGGGTATCGTCTCACAGCCCCTCCTCAGATGAGTAATACTCATGGAGATAAGCACATCCATCAGCCTGAGGTCTTGCTGAAGACTTCTGGGGACACCAGAGTGGTCACATCCCTTCTGGCTTTCCAAGAGGCTACTAGTGGGACTCAGAAGAGACCCCAGAGCAGCTGCAAGGTTCACCAGGAACCTGGGCTGTCCAACCTGGTGGAGCTATCCTACACCTGTGTTCCTAGAAATGTCATACAGGATCCCAGAACGGTTTAGGTTGGAAGGGACCTTAAAGATCACTTTTTTCCAATCCCAGCCACCACAGGAGTGATACCCACCAGGTCAGGTAGCTCCAAGCCTCATCCAGCCTGGTCCTGGACACCTCCATGGATGGGGCAGCCACAGCTGCTCTGGGCACGCTGTGCCATGCCCTCACCACCCTCACAGTGAAGAATTCCTTCCCAATACCTATTCTAAATCTTTCCTCTTTTAGTTTCAAACCATTCTCCCCGTCATGCTCAGTGGTTCCAATCCAGCTTGGACAGACAATGGCTAAGGGAAAACTTGTACCATTAGGCTTAAATCCATCACCATGCTGGTGTGACCTTGCTGTGTGACTGAGGGACCAAAGCCAGTCTAGGGCAGGAAAACCTGTCCCCAGCCACCACCAGCAAGGTACCACCTCCTTCCAACAGCACAAAATCTGAACACAGGATCAGCAACTTATCCCCACCTTGCTGTGGAGGCTCCAGGGGGCTGTTTTCCCTGGTTTTACTTTTTAACGCTGCAGTTTACTCATACTCATGCACTTAGCACCAAAGACAGATCTGAGAGAAGGACAGACAACAAACTTCCACTCTCCTGGATGTCTGTAACACCAGGTCTAAACCAAAATATCCTTGCACTCTCCTGAGCAGGACTACAGTGGGTCTGAAACACCGACTCTGCTCCAGCACGAGCTTCATATTGAACTGCACACTGAAGAAAAACTTACATGTTTATACACCTTGCTTGCACAGCACGGTGCCTGTAGGCTAGAGGCTCGAGTTCCTTCTTTTGATTCACTCCTTGAGTGAGTCAAACTATTTATTTGAACTCAAATCCGCATGAGGTGCAGAACAGCTCAGGCTTCGGCTCAGTGCCAGCTGCACTTCCATTGTCCACCATATAAAAGCAGGTATCCTGGCACGGACACAGGAGGTATGAAATACAGAAGATGACAAAACACTGCTTTTGTAAGACACCTGCAGAAAAAAGAACTAATGCAATACCAAAAAAAAAAAAAAAAAAGAAGAAAAGAAAATAAAGAGAAAGATCTATATTTTGCTTTTCTCTCCTGTTGTCCTTTCTCTGGATCCCTTTACCTCTTGCTTTTTTTGAGATTAGGGACAGAACAACCAGCCTCTTCGCATTCAGCCTTTTCTCCATTCCCCACACACTGCTGTATTTAATCCATGCCCTGAAGCTCAGCCAACATCCCTTATTAAATGAAGTTGGCTCTTCATCTGCTGAACTACAAAAAAAATTAAAAAGCAATCTTATGAGAAATGCAGGGCTTCTGGGAATCCTAAAATGATTTGTGTTGGAAGGGACCTTAAAGCTCATCCCATTCCACCCCCTGCCATGGGCAGGGACACCTCCCACTGTCCCAGGTTGCTCCAGGCCCCATCCAACCTTGCCTTGGACACTGCCAGGGATCCAGGGGCAGCCACAGCTGCTCTGGGCACCCTGTGCCAGGGCCTGCCCACCCTCACAGACAGCAATTCCTTCCCAATTTCTAATCTGAACCTGCCCTCTGGCAGTTTAATATTCCTAAGGAGGCTGCACCTTTTCTCTGGACTCCCAAACTAAAAACCTGTTGGTATGAAGTCAGATCTGGGCTTTTCATCAACTCGAATCCTCCAGCTGAAAACCAAGTGCACGAAGGAAATCCTCTGGAGCACGCCAGGTGTGTGAGTATTGGACCAGTGCACTGAGGTGGCACATCCAAGACTTGACACACATGCACTCTTCACGGCGAGATGCATCAAAGGTTCCTTGACTTTCCTCTTCAAGAACAAGCCCTGGCCTTGTTGATTGGCACAGCAGATAATTTTGGCAACTATTTTGCTCACGTACAAGTTCTCTGTCATTCCAGGTGAGTGGAGTATCCCCTGCATCCTACTGCACGAGGGGATTTCTCCCTCCAATCCCCCATCCAGAAACACCCCATGCATGAGCAGTGACTCTACTGAAGGAGGAATGGCAAGGAAGAGCTCCAGGCTTTGGAAAAGGGGGTCCTGGATACATGTTTTGACATTTAAGGTACAATACAAATGTACTTTCTCGCAAGCAGTATCTGATGAGCTGTGCTCAAGATCACATCCAAGGAGCAACAGCCCCTGGAGTACAGCAGAGTACAAGTGGTCTCTAACAGGGTATTTGGCTGTTACTTCAGTATTAATCCCCTCAGCAGCTAAATCGTGGGAGGCTCACGAAATCTCTCTTTTCCCCACAGTACCAGTGAAAGGTCTTCAGCAATTTCCATCCAAACAACTGTGCTTTGTGAATAACGGGACCATTCATGGAGTATAATTTTATGACCTCATTCAAGCAATTTTAGCCAAATTGTGCTTCCTCTCTTGAAGAGCTGCCTTTGGTGAGGAGAGATTGTTCACGACCACAGAAGCAACAAAAATACACATTCTTTACTTCCACAGTCTGGTCTTGTATTTTGGTTTTTTTGTCATTTATTTCCAAAATACCTGCTGTCTGTCAGAATGATGCTTCTCCTCTGACAGAGCCTATAACCATCACTCAAAGATCATGGCATCTCACAAGAGTTCAGTGGAAAACGAGAGGAAAAACTCCCTGGGTACATAACTGAAGCTTTCATTTGAGGATGGGGGGTGGATTAACTGAAAGAAAACTAAATAAGCTCTAAGGTCTCAGCTCCCTGCTGGTACAAGCAGGTGCAAATTCCAACACAGAGCCAAAGGCACGCCCACACCCATCTCTCTAAAGGCAGCAGGATTATCACTGCAGGAAATAACATCACAGACTGCTTCGGGTTGGAGGGAACCTTAAAGCTCATCCCATCCTACCCCCTGCCATGGGCAGGGACACCTTCCACTGTCCCAGAGTGCTCCAAGCCCTGTCCAACCTGGCCTGGGATGCTCCCAGGAATGGGGCAGGCACAGCTGCTCTGGGCAGCCCATGCCAGTGTCTGAGTGCACATCAGGATGTGGAGAAGAGTGCTTTAATCACTAGGCTGACAAGGGGCAAAATATACTTTAAAATTAAGGTGGGACAGGTCTAGGGTGGTTTGATAGGAAAATAAAGAAATAGTTATCCTGGATCTATGCTCCATTGCTTCCCCAGTGTTCTCCCACCTCTGCATCCCTCTGCCTGTCTCCTCTCACATGGTGAACTCTTCAGGATGCTGATTGCATCGTGCATTCTCTCAGCCTGGAGTCCTACCTACTGCCAGGACCCACCTACAGAGAAGGGGCTGGCCCCTCATCTTCTATCTCCTTTCCATCCCAAAATTTAACACCAGGTTTTGCTTTACACCAAGCTCTGTATCTTAAGTCATTCCATGCCATCCCATTCCACTTACCACAAACACTGTCACAATCAAAGCATAAAAAAGAAGGGAGAAATAGAGATGCAGAGATCCCCTGTATATGTGACAGGAACCACTGACGTGCCTGTAGACCAGCAGAAACAAACCCACCAGATGAAGAAGGGACACCAAAATGACCGCACAAGGGATTTTTAAGAACAAAAAGGAGAGGAAAACCATGGCCATGATACAAGCAACTACTTTCCAAGCTACTAAAGACAGAATAGAACACAAGAACAGCTTCTTGTCTGGCCTCTGCCCACAGTAGGCCAGCTACAGACTTGAACAAAACCCTGGGTGCATTCCAGGTCTGATGCATTCAGGGAAGATGTGTGCTGTCCCTAAAAGACCCTGCCACCCCAGGCACAGCACACACTGTCACAGACACCCTTTGGCTCTCACAGTTACTAAATTTACTAAAAGGACTAAGCAAAACTGCACTTCCCAGCAATAAAACCCTTCTCTGACAGCATCACCGGAGACCCCACTCGTGTATTAATTCAGAGGCTGCCCATTACCTATTAATTAGAGGACACTATTATGCAAATAATGAAAATTAATTAAACCCTCACTTATTAATCTAATACAGTCTCTTCCTTGCTGTTCTCAAATACACCCCAGGCAAGCAGCTACAATTTTTTAACTATAAAAGTGACAGTCTATGGGCTGACACTTCTTTAAAGGATGTCTTTAATATCAAAATAAAGTAAAACTGCCTCGTCTCCTGAGTGCAACTGCAATAATGAGCTGTTAAACCCAATCTCTCCCAGACTGCTGGGTTGAGGGAGATGGGATGTTTCCTTCCCAAAAAAACCTCATTCTTCTCCTAGGAGACTGCTTCTCCCCACTGAGCATATCTGGGCACACACAGTCCTGGCTTGATGTTTCTCTGGCTTTCACCCAAATCAGCTTTATGGGAAACACAGAGCTCCTGGGAATCACAGAATCACAGAATTTTGAGTTGGAAATGATCTTTAAAGGTCATCTAGTCCAACATCCCTGCCAAGGGCAGGGACATCTTCAACTACATGCAGCTCAGAGTCCTGCCTGCTCTGATCTTGAATATTTTCAGGGATGGGGCATCTACCACTTCTCCAGGCAGTGTCGGGAGGCACCACTGCATCCCTCTTCCTCCTCCTCTGACAGCCACATCTCTGCACTGCCTAACAGCAACCTGTGTTGCAGGGAGCAGAAGGCAGCTCCTGAACCACAGCCTCCTCCTGAGATGCACCACCTCCTCTGGCTGCCACGTGTCCTGTGGTGCTTCAGTGTGCGCTCTACACCACGCCACAGACCTGCAACACAACCCTGAGACAACTCTTCAGAGCCACACACTGCCACCGTGGCAAATCACCCCCTGGCTCCCGTTTCACCCTTCGCATTCCTTTTGCCTACCAGACAGGGCCCTCATTTTTCCCAGGCTGTGTGTGCAGAGCCAGGGCATGGCAAGCAGGGCTGGGAGTGCTCTTCCTCACCGATGTCATCGTCAGCCAGCGCGAGGGACGGGGGTGCCTTGTTTTGCAGCTCCTGACGTGACTCAGAACAGCCTGGGAATTACACTTGGAATAAGTGATTAAAAACCCTGACTACTCCTCCATTACCATGCAGGGGCAATGCTCTCAGCAGCGGCAGCGGTCAGAGCTGCACCTTTCTAAATGAGAGCAAAATGAGGAGAACCAAGAGCTGGTACTCCTCCGGACTGTTCCCTGGGTATGTGGAGGTGGGAACAAGGGCTTGGAAAACCCTCAGAAGGGAATCTCCAGCACACATTTAATCACTCTCTGAACCCCAGCACAGAGCCACCTCCTTCAAAAAACCCTTCTCCAAGATGCCAGCCTCCTCCTGGCCAGTGTCTGCAGGCAGTACCTGTTTGGAAAAGCCAAAGAGCCACTGCAGGCACTTTGAAATGGAGGTGCCCAGACCCTCAGTCATATGTTGTATCTATCTCAAACATTAATATAAGCAGCTTGGATTTTCTTGGTAGGGAGGGAATCCTGGCGGGAAGAAAGAAACAGGATTTCAGAGGAGGAAACGCAGAGCAAAGGAAGGGTTTGAAGGGGAAGGGAGGAGGCCCCTTGACTAGAAGCAAGAAACTACAGCAAAATAAACTTGCTCAGATGCTCTCCTGGGGATTTGTGGCCTGAAATTCCAGCCACCTCCACCCACAGACAAGCAAAGGGCTGGAGCAGCAGAGACCTGAAAGATCCACCCTCGGCAGCCTGTGATCACGGGCATCAGCTGGCTTTACAAATCACAATCACAAGGAGAATCTTGGCCAGTTCCCCTCTATTTTTCTGAAAAGCTCCATGCTGTTGCAGCCCCATGTTCCCAGGTGCTTCATAAACCTCCCAGAGCTTGGGAGAAAAGTATTGTCCCTGCTTCCCCAGTTGGAAAAAAGAGCTCAGGAATTCAATTAGCATATAAGAATGCTCAAGCCTATGTGCTTGAGTCTCCCACACGGAATTAACTCATGGGCTTCGCAGCTGAGGACCAGGTAAACAAGAGATTCCAGCCCTTATTTAGGTACCCACCAAAATCAATTTCATGTATCTCAGCCTAGAGTGGCTTGGTCAAGGTCATGCATGGAGCCTGAGCAGAAATTAATTGTGAAGAACCCGAAGAAGATTTTTTTAAAGGGAGAATAAAAGCACTCTCCTTTCCAGACGTGAATTACTTTGCATTAACCCGAGCCTGCTCTATCCTGAAGCACCAACACACCCATCGAGCAGCTGGACCTCAAGCCTTGCCCTTTGCTCATCAGCCAAAATCAACCCCAGCACAACGTTCAGCTCCTGCCTTGGCTGACAATTCCATACCCCAAGTCCTCTCTTTTGGGAGCCACTCCCACCTCACACCAGCTACCCCATACACAGCGATGCTGCCACATCCCAGTGGGATCACAGAATCACAGAATCATTCAGGTTGGAAAAGAGCTCCAAGCCCACGGAGTCCAAGCTGTGCCCGACCCTCACCTTGTCACCAGCCCAGAGCACTGAGTGCCATGTCCAGGCCTTCCTTGGACACCTCCAGGGATGGGGACTCCAAACGTCCCTGGGCAGCCTATTCCAATGACTGACCGCCCTTTCCATGGAGATGGACACTCCTTGGCTACAGCTAAGTTAACTGGATGACCAGCAGTCTAAGGCTCCCCATCTCCTTTTCACTGCCCAAAAACTCCTTCCTCTTTTTTTTACCTCTTTCCTTCCAGATCATTGTCCCACCCATGCCAATCCATCACTGCCTTCTATACAGTTTTCAAGGATCAAAGTAAAAAACTTTGGGGCTCCTTGTATTTGAGGAGAAGGGGGAAATCCAAGCGATTTGTTGTTTTGAATTTTGTATTTTCTGCAAGTTTTATGAGGCAACTATCTAAAAGCCTAAATAGTTAGTGAAAGTCAGGATCGTTTCACTGCAGACCTTAACATCTTCCACCTCCTTAAGGATGGAGACATCGGAAGAACCACAGCTACTGGCTTTGGGCACTGGCTGAATGTTGTATCCTTACAATTCCCTGCCCATACTACAGAGATGTCCACAGATTTTGCCAAGAGGGCATATTATCATGCTAGGCCAGCTACTACTGCTTTACTTGCAACATCAAAACCAATCCCTGCCCTGGAAAATCAGAGAGAAGCTCCACAAGCAAGGCAGTGGAAACACAAAACCTGGAGTGACCTGTTGTGGTCACACAGGCAGGTAGTGGCCAAAGGAGGGCAACACCCCAGTGTCCCCTCAGGGAACGTTCACCTCCTGGGATGAATTACAGCCCTCAACATCAGCTTTTTGCTGCTTGTCCTCACCTTACTTCCTCCCACAAGCTGACCTGTCTGTAGTTACCTGTTCTGCAGCAAGTGTGGAGATCAGCAGCATTCCCAGCTGCAGGTAAGAGCTGACTGATGCCAGGATCCGGGTGGAATCAGAGACAAGTTAGAGTTGGAAGTGGCATTTAAAGGTCATCTAATTCACCTCCCTGTCATGAACAGAGACATCTTCAACTAGATCTTGTTGCTCAGAGCCCCACTCAATCTGGCCTTGAATGCTTCCAGGGATGGAGCATGCATTACCTCGCTGGGCAACCTGTGCCAGTGTTTCACCAGCCTCATTGTAAAAACCTTCACCTTTATGTCTACTTTCAACAGACCCTCTTCTAGTTTAAAACTGTTACCCCCCTTGTCCTACTGCACCTGCCCTGCTAAGGACTCCGTCCCCATCTTTCATGCAGACCCTTCAGGCACTGGAAGGGCCTCTTAAGGTCTCCCTGGAGAGAGGCTGAACACTCCCAGCTCTCCCAGCCTTTTCCCATGGCAGAGATGCTCCATCTTACCCCAGTCCCCTGCAAGCCAGGGGGATCTCAGCAAGCTCCAGCATGTGGCAGAGGGACACATCATGGTCTGTGTGCTGGGGCAGCGGTCCAACACGACTAAAAAAGTGCATGCAGTGGTGCTTGTGTGCACCTTTGCAATTGTGAGAGCACAGACTGGGCAGCGATCTCCTCCCAGACTCACACCAGCACCTCCCCATCTCCTCCAACACCGACCACAGCCCTGCCAGGATGCAAATCCACACCAACGCCTTCATTGCTCAGCTCATTCCTTCTGCCTTCCCACTTGGGCACCACAAAACGGGAAACAGCCTTGAAATAATGGCCATGATTACAGTTTGGTAGGTCTTAAATGTAGCAGAGAAAGACAGCCCTCCTCTTCATGACATTCCCAGTGTAACATGTCACAACACAACAAATGGCCCAAGGGAAATCTGTGGAGCTGGATGTAAATATTTTGATGTGCTCATGATAAAGCTTCTCAGTACTTACTGTCCACTGCCAAAAAACTAGGCTGCTCCCCATGCTTGCACCTCTACCCAGGCATGCATCCTCATCTGTTGTACACCAGGACACCCGCAAAATCCACCTGGCTCCTAGGAGTATTCATGACTTTCCATTGAAAGAGGGCTGCATTCCTTTTCTGTTCCATTTAAAATGAAATAAAAAACTAGAGAGCGGACAGGCGGCTAGGAGTTTCTGAGGTTTGACAGCCCATAATCAGAGATGAACTCGCCTGAAATAGAAGGAAACAAGCAGGAAACAAGCCCCTGAACTGCTCCCCGTTCATTTTTAGCAAGAAAACCAGGTGAGCACAGCAACTGCTATTTACCCTCTGAGTCACGGGAAGCAGCACCCAGAACAGATGCCTTGCCAAAGCTTTGCAGGACTTAAAAGAAAAAAAACAAAAAACAAAAAACAAACAAACAAAAAAAAAAAAAAAAAAAAAAAAAAACAAAAAAACCAAATATTTGAGGCAAGTCTCAGGGCTTGCAAACTCCCTGTGAAATCCAGGCTTGGGATAACGAAGAGCTCCAGGGCTGAGGTCAGGCTGCTGCCGAGCACCTGCACTTAGCAATGCATCATTGACCGAATTCTGCTCGGGGCTTCAAAGCCCCACAGACGTCACCGGCTGCACAGTCTGGCCCAGTAACCCATAATTTCCCTGTAATCAGAAGCAACAGGGTGAGAGTTTTAGTGGCCATGCATAATGCATGTCGTCTGGCACGGCGGGGGGAGCAGGAGATGAGTACCACAGCTGGCAGCGCTGGCCACATGGCCACAGTGCCACAGAGCTGGACACCCCAAAACCCACAGAGCACCTCCAAGTGCCCTGTAACACCCCAAAGGCCCCCCACCTCCTCTCTGCTCCCAGTTTTTTCCCCATATTCCCCACACAGCAGTCACACACGGATGGTTTCACTGTGGCTGGTACCTACCTGCTTGTCAGCATCTGCTGCTCCTCAGCCTGGATGAGGGTCTGAGCATGTTGGTCACACACACCCCTCTCTCAGAGAGTATGGAAAAAGCCAGTTGAGTAGTTTATCTGCACCACTCACTTTTCCAGATATGACACGCCCCACACTCAAAAGTCTGTGGTGGTTTCACAGCACTCTATGGAGCTGCTCCCTTGCAGCCTCTTGCTGCTACTTTCCTTCCCACTCCCCCTACCAATCCACTATCAACCTCATCATCATCATCCCAGATACCTTCCTGCTATCCAGCCTCCAGCACACACCCTCAGACATCAAGATCCAGCTCTCATCCCACCTGTGACCCCTCCTTATCCCCACATGAAGGGAAGCTGCTTTTATTCTGCTTTTCCCTTTATTTTCCCTCATGTATTCTTCCCCAGGCCACTCTGATCTCTCCCTTCCTGCACTCTTGGTCCTTCCCTAAAAATCCCAGTAAGTTTTAGACATCCCTGGAAACCACTGAGAGCATCTTACAGCAAGTTTTACATAATCCCAAAACACTCTTTGCCCTAAAACTATAATGAATTCACTCCACCAAGGGCAACGTGGCTTTCCAGAAGGAGACTTCCTCACCTGGATACCCACGGGTAGGTTTCAATCCAGGGCCAAGGTTCTACCAGGTCCCTTCCACATGCAAAGTCACAACTCCACTGGCACAGAAGCCAAACTGGGAGCACATACCAGGGACTCCCTCCTCTGTTTTATATCAAAAATGCACAGGACTGAGACCAGAAATCATCCAGGTCCACCTATCTGGGACACCAGCAACCAGGTCACACTTGGCCACACCATGGTGAGGCAGAAGCTCCTTCAAAAGGTTCCTGTGAACCAAGGATGCTCGTTGTGGCAGGGGGAACCCAAGCTCCAGCAGCAGGAACCCTCTGCTGGAAAAGGGCAGCCAATAAAACTCCCCAGAAATGGTGGTTAGGCCCTGCTGCAGCCAAAAGATCTGGGTTTCTCTGGAAGGAGGCTTCTCCACGATCACAGAAGTATCAGCCCTGACTGAACTGCACAGAGCCCAGCATTTACCACCAGGGTGTAGCCTTTGAATACACCTCCTTCAAATGATCAGTGCTGAGCACAGCCCATGCCATCACTGCTAGAAGAGGATCAGGTGAAATCATAACAGAGCTACCAAAAAACAAGCAAACAGAGCACCTGGAGAGCACTGGGTGCTTCCCAATCCAACCTTGAGCCAATACGGGTGGTGGGAGCAAGGAAAGAATCAAGATTTGAGGTTGCTGAAGCAGAGCAGACCAGACAGTCACATCAAGTGGTGTTTGCTACTGCAAATCTGCCAACAAAGGGAAAGCCCACCTGATAAATACCTCGGGCTGTGAGATTCAGCACATCTGGGGAAGGTCAGCAGACAGCGAGGGGGAGAGAGGAGGGCACATGGCACAAACTGGGACCTACTGGAAGATGTCTGCAAGAACTGGTTTCCTACAGAGCACAGGACCTCTAACAACAGTCCTCTTTGCACAGACAGCTCTAAGTACTGCTCAGGAGATCAGTTTTCAAAAAATTTCACTCAAAGTCGAGGTTTGCTGTTGGGGAGGAAGACTGATGTATCTCAGCCCTTGCTGAGGCTGCACCTCTCTGCTCAGAGGAGGGGAAACAAGAGCCTTCCCACACCACCAGCAGTATCTCTTGCTCTTTGCCTTTCTCTGTTCTGAAGCTGTGCCACCTGGCAGGTATCACACACTTCTTCAGCCCCTCTCCCACCTACCCAAGCTGCAGCAAGGGGTGAGTCCCATCCGGTGGCTGGGGTGCAAGACCCTGGAATGCTCTTGGTCAGACCCTGTGGCATTGCCTGTGTGGGTTGTATAAATAATTGATGGGGACCCAAGCAGTAGAAGGGGATTTCAGAGGGGAAAAACCCAGTGACAGATCTACAGTTTGAGTAACCTTCACCAGGCTCTGACACCATCACCAGCCAAGGACCTTCTCCCAGGATATGGGGCCACCACGAGCTCTTCCCTTGCATGTTCCTCACACTCTCAGGAGCAGAGGGTTTTATAGACACAAACACCTCTGGCTCCTCAGAAAATATACCAGTTTTGGGAAGTGCATCACGCAGCAACACCTCCAAAAGGCCCGTGCCATTCACCTCACTCCATGTCCCAGCATGCCAGCACTCAAAATGCACAAAATACAACCTCAAGTCCAAAAAACACACTATTACCTCAATCCTCCATCCCCTCCCCACACACAGAGCAGATCACAGACACAACTCTCCAGTCTGATACTGGGTTATAGGGGTTAAACTTTATGGCCTCAAAACCAACATTTTATACCCAAAAGAGGAGGTGGAGGGGCACGACAACGTGCCATGCCCCAAGCTGTGCGCTCCCACACTCGGGGATATCTCACCTGAATTCTTACATAAACCCACCCAAGCCCTGCAGGTGCACCAAGGAAATTAAAACAAAAACTGAGAAAGTGAAAATAAAACCTGAGAAAACGAAAATTAAACCTAAGAAAATTAAAATGCAAACTACCTCCTGCAATATGACGGCTCCCTGGATCAGTTGCCGTACGTCCTCGGGAGTTTTTGGGGAGGACACCTCCACATCGGCAAACAACCAACCGCATCGAAATGACTGCACCCCATCTTCTGCCTGCAAAAGCTCGCTGGTGGGA
>NW_008240031.1:1561877-1575188 GCF_000691975.1 Corvus brachyrhynchos | reverse complement strand
TACAGCAGTTTGACTCAGAGGTCTGGCCAGACTCACAGCTCTCAAAATTGTTTAATAAATCATCTCCTAACCCCGCCCAGAAGCAAAAGGCAAATCTCTGTCTCCCAGGCACCTCCTGATTGGACTAACGTGCCTCTTGCTAATGACCCTGCAAGGAATAGCACGGCTCGAGTGACGTGTTTATGAAGACAAATATTTTAACTTCACAGTTTAGCGCTGTAAACTCGTTTCAGCCAGAGAGTCTCTTTAAGTTGGTTCCAGGAGAAAATGCCTCAATAATTAATTTTTTTTTTAATTTATTTTTTAAGCTATGAAATATTAATTGCAGTGAAATACGTGGCATGTCTTTCAGGTGCAATTAGTAGCTGCTGGTGGATGAAAAAAAAACCTGGCTGGTGAAGCCCAGCGAAGGGATGGGAGTGATTTCTCCCCTCAGCAGAGGGAATGCAGCGCTCTGCCCTATCTAATCTCACTATAGCAACGGGAAGACCTTGGCAACCCCGATCTTTACAGTTATTAAGATGGGAGCGGGAAGAGTCGGGAGCACAGCGCCGAGGGATGCTCGGCCGAGAGCCCGGCTGCCGAGGAAATAAAGCATCCTGTCTCACTCGGGGGAATGCAGGGTCTGCCAAGCTCCCAGGGTGGGGCAGTAGCCCAAGGCTGGCTCCCCAAGACTTTCTTACGGTGGCTTTTTATGCCAAAGAGGAGACAGGCAGCTCCCCATCACATCTCGGAGAAGGATCTCCAACTCCTGCAGCTCGGACCTGCTGGAGGAAGCCACGGAGATGCTCCAGGGCTGGAGCCCCTCTGCTCTGCAGCCAGCCTGGGACAGCTGGGGGTGTTCAGCTGCACAAGAGAAGGCTCCAGGGAGACCTGAGGGCTCCTGCCAGTGCCTAAAAAAGGTTTCTAAGAAAGATGGGGACAAAGCTTTTAGCAGGGCCTATTGCAGTAACGATATTAAATTTAGAGAACGTAGGTTTAGACTACCTCTTGCTATACCTGCTGTGTAGGTTTAGTCCCCTCTGTCCAGAAGGATGGAATTTTTACACTGAGGGTGGTGAGGCCTCAGTTGCCCAGAGAAGTTGTGGCTGCCCCATCCCTGGAAGTGTTCACAGTCAGGCTGCGTGGGGCTCTGAGCAACCTGGTCTATTTTAAGACATCCCTCCTCAACGCAGGCGGTTGGAGTAGATGATCTTCCAACCCCAACTATTCTATGATTCCCTAATGCCACCAAAGATCCGAGAGGAACATGCTGCTTTTGGGACCAGGGGTCAAGTCCGCAGCCAGCTGCTCTCCCTCAGCCCCAGATTCAGCCACAAGGACGTGCCCAGACAGGATGGGGACAAGGAGGCTCCCCCATAAGTGCCACCCACCCTGGGGCTGCCAGCAACCTGCCCCACTGCCATCTCCAGAGATTGCTCACTCTCAGTTCTCACCAGGATGATTCACCCTCAAATGCAAAGGCACCAAGTGCTCAGATCAGTTTATTGCAAAATAGTGCATCTTGGTGACTGCCTGGCCCAGAGCCACCTTGGTCCTGGGCTCCCAGACTTCAGGGACAGCCCCAGGGCTAGCCTGGAGGCCACCAGCTCCTGCCCATAGCTTGGTCCCACCTGGGCAGAGCAGAGAGCTGTGGGACTTCTCCCCTGTCTAAGAGAGATACTTCACTAAGACCTCATTCGTCCTGCATCCCCCTAAAAGTGGATTTCAGGCTGCTAGGAGCTGCACAACCACACCCTACAGCTCCCTGACCAGCCCTGAACATCTCCCACCCCTTCTGCTGCACCAGCTCACCATGACAGACACTCACAAGAACACGCTACTGACTCAGGGAGGGCTGCCTGGGGACCCTCCAAGGCTAAATTGCTACTACTTCTATTCACACTGCCAGTAGAATAATAATAACAATAATAATAATAACAATAATAATAATAATCCATAACCAACTTCCAAGGCAGTGTGAGTCAGTCTTTTTGGTGGCAGAAGTTGTGTTTGTCTCTAGCACTGCTCTTCTTGGCACCTCAAAGTCCTGGGATCACATTCCTCCCACAGCTTCCTCTGCTATCAATTTCCACATAAATTCAGCTGTTTCTTTCCTTCCAGCAGCCTCATTAGCCCAAAGTTTCTTCGCCAGACTCTAAAGAACTGCCTCAACCCTAGCAGAGGTGTGTGTCCCCAGCTCACAGCAGCTGGGACAGCCCTTGCTGCTCCATGCTACCTTCTACTCCCCAGACAGAGCACTGGAACTTTCCTCACCACCAAAGTCCCCAGCTGACTTCCAGCCACATTCCTCGTGATCCCAGTGTTAACTCCTCCAGGGTTTTACCAGCATTACAACATAAAGCAGGCAACTGGGCCAACTCCGGACAGAACTAGATGCTGCTGGTCATTTTTTCCAAGGAAAAGAAAGAGAGGAAGCCCCCACTTAGCTCTTTTGGGTGAAAAACATCAGGGCAGGCCATGTTAAAATACCACTATGAATGGAGAAGCAGCAGGAAAAAAACACTAGATTAGACAAAGCAATTTGATCCCCATTCAAGAAGGTGCAGAAAACTTTGATCTAAGATTCCCACCCCTCAGCCAGCTCTTCAGATGGTGAATACTGACCGAATTCCATGGAGCTCTGCTGATAGTCACCCATCCATCCAACCCCCTTAGGACTCCTCTGAGTGTACAAAAGAGGTTTTGCTTGCTTTTATTTTTTTATTTTTGACTGGGCTGGAAAGTACCTCAGTCAAAACACACAGTGCCCTTGGTGCACATTAAAACCAAAAGCACTCGGAGTTAAATGTCAAGATTTTAATAATTTGACCTTATCTGGCCAAAACCAGCACGCTGCCACCCTCCCTGTGTCCCCTCCGTCCAGGCAGGGACCAGGGCTGCCAGCAGGCTGCCAGGCCATGTGCTAGCTGTCCCAGCAGTGGGAATGCTGCTGGGCAGAGCAGCGGTGGTAAATCAAAACGCAGCGAGACAGTGTGTCATCCCAGGGGCCCGTTCCAGCCTCAGACACCCAGCAGCACCAGGGACCAGCAGGCTCTTTATCTTGTCACCAGTGACTAAGAGCATCCCTGGCATGACGGTACCACAAAAATACAGGTGACGGGAAATGGCCCTTTTCCAAGGAGGATGGATCCTTTATTACGTCCTGTTTATCTCCCATATTACTGAAGGGAAAGCCATGAAGCATGAGATCCTTTCAGGTTCTCTGAATCCACTTAGATTTTATCTCTGGAGCTGGAGCTTTCCAGGAATGAAATAGCTGCAAGACACAACGTGGATGAAACGAAATCAAATAGAGAGTCTCCAACATGAAAGGCAAACTAAAAGGATGACAGCACTAGTTATACGGAAGGAGAAATAAGGAGGAAAGGAAATTAAAAGCAATTAAAGGGAATTAATTAGAAGGTATGATGGAGCTATGAAAGAGGAAAAACAGCTATGCAGAGTTCACTAAATACCCCCAAACTTTTAATTGTCACACTTGGAACTGCAAGCCCTGGAGGTTCAAAACCCCCCTGGCAGTTTCCAAATGAAAAAAATTCCCATGGCTTAAACAAATTACTTCTTTGCCTCTAAGTCTGAATGGCAGACAAGATTCTGAGCTTCTACTCCAAACCATGAGATAGAAGTGCATCCTGCTCTCCCCTTCAGTCCACTGACCAAGGTGGACAGCCCACGCCAGCATCTGATACCAGGAGTTGGGGCTTCAAGCAGAATATTGATGTTGCAGTCCCAAGATTTGGGCTGAATCATTTGCATCTACCCAATGTTCCTGGTAGGGTTTTCACAGAGCCCTGGGGGTTTTGGGGCCATCGTCTGTGCTTGAAGTCACCAGGATGAGACATGCTGCTGGGTTAGTCCTGGGAGAGACGGCTGGCACCTGGAGCATCTCACCTCTCATCAGAAAGCACTGTTTGCATTTTCCACTAAAACCTAACAGTCTTTTCCACAGGACCACAGAATGGTTTGGGTTGGAAGGGACCTTAAAGACCATCTCAACCATGGACAGGGACACCTTCCACTATCTCAGCCTGCTCCAAGACCTGTCCAACCTGGCCTTGGACACTGCCAAGGATCCAGGGGCAGCCACAGCTGCTCTGGGCACCCTGTGCCAGGGCCTCACAGGGAAGAACTTCTTCCCAATATTCCATCTAACCCTGCCCTCTGGCAGTTAAAAACCTGATCATCATCCCCAGTTCTGAACCAGAATGAGGTTCTAAGTCACAACATTGCCATGCAAAGGGCTGCAGAGAGCAGGAGTCCCTTGTTTCTCCAGGCCTTCCCTTCGCCAACCACCTTGGTTTTAACCCTGAGAAGTGAGGAAGTTCCCTCTGGAGATCAAAAAGTCCCTTATTAAGGGAATAGTGGCGATGGCTGGGAGGAGCAACAAGAGGTCGTAAAAAAAGCAGGCAGACACTGTTTGTCTTGGCCTCCTGGAGATGTATTATTTTCCCGGGATGCAAGCTCCAGCCCCACGCTGAAAGCAAGGATGCATGGAACAGAGACGGGGCTGCCTTGCCAATGTGGAGTTTGTTTCGGAAGAAACTCACCCGGCATTTCCGTGCAGGAAGGAGACAGTGGGGCTGCACAGCCAGAGCTGCTGGATGGTGCCTGGAAAGCACCAGCCAGATCCTCCAGGCTTGGGGTGCATGCACAGGGTCCATGCAGCGCCCCAAAAAACCCATACAGGGAGGTGGGCAAAGTTTAAAGCTCCCCTATGGTCATCCCAAGCTCTCCATCCATCCATCCGTGCTTGATTCCATCAGCTACGAGGTAGGTCATGTACAGGTCTACAGAGTCCGTGCCAAAGGCTCTCTCCCCATCCCCTGCACCAGCCCTGCCACCCCCTCTGCCTCAGCCACCACTCCACTGCTGTCTTCAGAGACCCACGAAGCCCTGGCTGTGTTTAATTAAGTGACCTCACGCTGATTTACACAATAATAACCCTGTTTCCCAACATACCAGCTTCAGGCAGCTCCCTCCAGTGACAGAACCACACTACTCCAAGGCAAGGGAGAACTTCATTATGATTTATCCATTACAATTCAGAATTTTAAAAATATCTTCTTTATATTAAATGCACAGCTAATTTGACACAAAAATCAACTCATTTTTAACACAAGTCTAGGGAGGAATTTTTTTTCTTCTTTTTTTTTTTTTTTTTTACTTGAACTGGTTTTGCTTGGACTGTTTCATGCTTTGAAGATAATTATAACTATTTAGCTTTATACCTCACTTGCTCTGAAAGTTACAAGCCTCCCAGATCTCCTTGGTTTATTTGGGACCAGGGTTTGAAAGTCACAGCTGTCACCAGCCCAACTTCCATTAGGGAGATTAATCTTACCCAAGATGTATCTCTGGGAAGGTCTGAATCACAGGGTTGGATCCTGCTCTTGGTTATGCGGCGTTACAAGAATTGCAAGAAGGGGAGGAAAAACAAAGCTGAGCTGGACTGGTGAGCATCAAACCTCCTGCTGTGGGACTGGATGGGGACATTTGGGACTTTTGAGCAGAATATTTATGCCCTGTGCAGCAAAGCAGAGCCCTGCCCCCGTGCTGGATCTGCCAGGCACTGGGGCAAGTTAGTAAAATTAATAGCAATAACCAAATTGGGAAAGTCAACAGAGCATCAACCAGTGGCCTTGCCTATGTGATGGGTGGGAAAGTTTTAGCTGCTGGTCCCTGGTGATGCTCGTGGAGACCCTCTGCTGCTCTGGCATGTGTCGTGGATGACATTCTTCACTCCTGAATTAGGGGAACCTCCTATTCCTTAGTGCCAAATTAACTCAAATAATGAAGTGGTGAGGGAACACCCCATCCCATGGCAAACCCCAGGCACTGCTGGGACAACCAGTTTATGAATAATCCCCCACAAACAGCCAGCACTTCTGTCCCCCCACCCCTCCCAGCTTGTCATCCATCCACAGGAGCAAAATAAAAGCTTTGGGCTTTTAGTTAAAAGAGAAGAGCATCGAATCAGGGTCTTGCCATCCACACTGAGAACACAGGCAGCACCTACAAGGAAGAAATTAGTTTAAGCCACCAGATCTCAGACCGATTCAAAGCAAACCCTGAAAAGTCACCAGATAGTTCTTACATACTCCTACACACACAAGACACCAAAGGGACAAAAGGAACTGCCTGGCAGGGGAGGAACTGGAACAGCTCTAAGTGAAGAGCTGCACTCACAGGGGAGCTGGTACGAAGAGGTACCAGCATGCAATGCCTCCTTCCTGGCTCTGCTGCCTGCAACATGCAGGGAAACAAATCAAGAGCAGCTTTTGTGCTGGAGCAGAATCTGCTGAAAGGTCTTCTCAGTGCACCTCAAAGGTAAAGGACTTTCAGCAACTGCCAACCTGAAAATTGAGGAGGGAATCGTGTGTGGTGAGGTTCTGCTGCAGGTTAGTGCAAGGAGAGCCTGGCCTGGAACCAGGTGTGGAATGGGCTGGTGGTCTCCAACCACATGCACACCACTGAAACAAGGTTTGAGGAGTGTAACATTTGTTTTGGGTTGGGTTTGCTGCCTGCCAAGTCAGGCTGCTTCGTGAATTAGCCCATTTCTTGTAGGGGCCCAGACCAGGAGCCCAAGAGATACAACTCAGCTGCACCTGCAGCAAACACTGCTGGGGTCAGAAGGCGCAGGGAGATTCTCACCTTTAATTTGGGGAACCTGCAATGGATCAGCATCACATTTTCCTTACGAAAGCAGCAGAATTCAGTTTACAAATTAAAAGGCTGCAGCCCATAAACGATTAGCATGCACTTCCCACTGCATAACGCTATCATTGTCAATATAACTGTAAACCTCTTCTTTAAAGCACAGCCTTACAGAATTATTCTGCCTCAGGCTCCATTGAGTTTGCAGCCCTGTATTTGTTCCTCAGCTGAGACACTTGCAAGTCAAGCGCTGAATGGCAGTGTTGCTGCTACAGGGATTGTGCAGCTAAATAATTCAGTAACCAATTACTGTTTAACAATATCCCTCCCCATCATCCCAGCGTCGATCCATCATCCCAGGCCAAGAGAGCCCAGCAGAAAGGAGGCAGCAAGAAGCCTCCCTGTGATGTAAACACATTGACTCGCGTATAATATACAACTTATTGATCAGAGGACAAGGTATACAGCACATTTTATTGCATGCTAAATGAGGGCTGTAATGAATTGCTGCTTGCCTCCAGGTCATTTGTTTGATTGCCACCTAAGCAAACTGGTGAGGGCAAAAGGTCCTGCCTCTGGGACGGGTCCTTGGTGAAATGAGCTGCTGATCAAGAGAAACAAGAGAAGCAGAAAGCAGGACAGTTTAATGCTCATTCTGTGCCCAGACCAGGAAAGCTGGTCTTCTCCCTCATCCCCAAAATGTACAGGACACAACTGTAGTTGATGCTTTCACCAACGGCATCAGGGCCACTGCACCCACCCAGGTCTTCAGCAAGGGCATCCAATGCTCCCCAGCTCGGATGCATCCCACTCAGGACCTGGTCCTCCCAGCCTGTTGCTGTGCCTGGTCTGGGATCTGAAAACACAGCTGGTTTCACATTTGAAGATTCACGGACACACAGCACACATGACCAGCTGCCCTCCTGGCTATGAGACAAGGGCTGAACCTGTTCTTCATGCAGGGCATGGCCAGAGTTCACCCAGCCTTTCTCCACCACTGTGGCTCTGTGGAGAGACACGCCTGGGTATTAAAGATATCCCTCCTGCCTGCTCAGTTCCTCCTTTGTGTAGCTTTAAAGCTTTCTTCTGCGCAGCTATAAAAGGGTGCAAGAAAACTTGGAAAGGAAGCCCTGGGTGGTACAGACAACTGGAACAAGGAGCAATCTGTGCCTGGGGCAGGGGAGGGGGTGGCAGAGCCCACACGGTGCCAGGCTGAATGGCTGCCGGGGAGGAAATGACACACCACACTATCCTGCTTTTGTCCAGGGGCGAGACCAAAACGCTCCAGAGGAAAAAGGAAAACCAAAAAGGGATTATTCTGCCTTGTGTTCTCCCTCCCCTCGCCTCTCTGCCACCCCCAGGCAGGCTACAGGTGATTGCCTCCTCATCCTCGCTCCACTGGACCGTGGGGCATCGTGATCTGAGCAGCATCTGGTTCACTTTAGCGCTGGGCTTATACTTTCATGCTCCTCAGGTTTCTCCCTGCTTTTTAGTTAGGAATCACGGCCACGAGGCCACCCATTGCTGGGTCTGGCTGGGCAGCAGAGCCCGGGTGCAGGAACACCCCACTCCACTGCCAGGGAAATGCCACGGGCAGGGGGTGACAGGCAGTGTCCCCCAGCCCTGCCTGTGTGCAAGGTGACACCAAGCACACGCCAGCCAAGGTGCCTACACTGGTGGCCTCCCCCAATCCCCACCTCCCAAAGGACTGTGACTCCAGCAGCATCCTGGCTGCACTCTCTGGAAAAATTAAGACTTAAAAGCTTTTCGGCCTTGTTTTTCCAAAGTTAAGCTCAAAAAGTGGGTGTTTTCCAAACCCGCACTCTCTCATCTCATGCTCCCCCACCAGAGTCCATCACTGGGGTAATCCCATCCCCAATGGCTTGTCTCCTCCCTCCCCACAACTGAGGCTTGTCCTCGGATCAGATCCTTCACCCGCGGCTCGTGAACTATCTCCCAAATGGCCAACCACCCTCTGAAGCCCCACCCCACCATATCACATGTTTTCTTCAATCTCTCTCTTTTTCCCCGGTGTTTTGGTATCTCACCCATTATCCTCCCTTGTAAAAGGACCAGAACTGACACTTTAATCCTCAGACAAAACTCTCTCTGTATCTGGGCCACCTCTCACTCCTCACTTCAAGCATAATGAAAACGAGCAAGGCACAAATGCCATTTTCGTATAAATTAAGAAGCCTGCCCTGAAAGGAACCAAAATCTCTATTGTACATACCCACAGTGATGGTGTATCTCACTAAAAACAAAACCCCAGAGGAACCCTGACTAAACAACTCTCCACAGACACAAGTTCTCCTCCTGCATCACTTGAGCACTTTGAAAGGTCAATACTAGTAAGAAATTCTTCCCTGTGAGGCCCTGGCACAGGGTGCCCAGAGCAGCTGTGGCTGCCCCTGGATCCCTGGCAGTGTCCAAGGCCAGGTTGGAGGGGGCTTGGAGCAGGCTGGGACAGTGGAAGGTGTCCCTGCCTGTGAGGTTCAGCACCTTCAGCTGGTACCAATCATCACAGCATCCCTTCAGCCCAGCTCTCACTCAACAGATACCAGGGCTTCTCTGACTACATCAGCTATAAAACCCTCTGTCCACCCCCGAGCTGGCTGGGGCCCTCAGTGATAGAAGCTGTAAACAACAAAAAAAAACCCCATATTATCAATTGCAGCAGACACATCCAGGTCGTGTTTCATTTCTTCTGCATGTCAGAACTTTTTCCTCTTTAAGGAAAACCCAGAGCTCCCCTTTTTATTCCTCTTTCAAATAACGATTTCCAAACTTTAAAGTTAAAATAATAAAAAAGAAACCAGCTCCTCACCCCCATCTTTAGTTTAATACCAGCTGGAGGACAGTGGGCCTTGCAAAGCTGGACAGTGAGTTGGATGACGGAAATGGTCTGGCTTTTTCCCATTAAATTCATTTTTGTAGGGTTAATGTGCAATGCCACCACTGCCCCCAGCTCCAAAAGCAAAGAGAAGGATGGGCTGGGAGCAAGTACGTGGCTTGGGGATTTTGGTGCCTTGTCAGGTGTGACTGACCCTCAGTGAGCTACAGCCCTTTTGCAAACAAAAACTGGGGGTAGAAGAGGGTCAGAAATGTGCAGGTGTCTCAGCTGACATCACCGGCACAAGGTCACCTTGCCGAGTACATCTTGATGAGGTAAACCCTAAGTAAAGACTGAAGATCTGCCACTTCCACATGGATCCAATCCCGAGAAAGGAGGGCTCCAAACCTCCCTCATGGGGCTCTGCAGTGCTCAGTCTGGACTGAGAAGATTCCCCTTTCCTTTCGCCCTCCCTGAAGACTCATCTCGAGCACCTCCAGCTCTGAAGAACAAAACCTGACCGCTGTCCCTCCAAAAAACAGCGTCCAGGGGCAGCACCAGCACAGCCCCCTTCCCAAGCCCAACCATGCAGTAGAGCCACCTATCACAAACTCCTCATCAGCACCCGTCCCTCGTCCACGGAGAAAAGCTGCTCCATACAGACACACGACCCTCTTTACATTCCTAATGAATTACTATGGACAACCCATAGGCGTGGCTGGTCAGCCAACCTGCAGTGCCTGCAGCACAGCCTCCTCCTGCTCAGCTGATGAAGGACCTGACCTGGACAGGGCTGGACAGTGAGCCCTGCCTCTGGGGAGGGAGAAGGAGAACCCATGGGAAGGTGGGGAAGGGATCATGCTGGCGATGGACTCTGAGGAAGACCCACAGCACAAGGTCAAAGTGATGAAGACACTTAAGATGGAGGAGCAGAAGAGGACAACCCCGAGCATGAAGCACCGCAAACAGAAGGAAGATTTACCCCTCTGGGTCACCTCAATCACCTGGGTGTCCCCAGGACATGAGTCACCAGACACTCCTTAGTCAACCCAGCCACCACAGGCACCACCAGCCCCAGGGCCAGGGCAGGGTGGGGAGCCCCAGGGAAGCACTGAAAGGAGCCGCCAGCCTCAGGGCGCACTGTCTGAGCATTTGCATATTGGAAACCACATAAAAACACCCCCTAATACCAATAAAAACAGCGTAAGAGCAAAAGAGAAACGCAACTGCCCATCTACCAAGGGTGCACACCCCATGCCAAACCCACCAGGGCGGCTGCCAAAACTCCCAAAGATGTTGCCACCCCCAGGAGCTCACGGTGGAGCACCAGATGAGGCAGAGGGTGTGAGGAAAAGGTGTTCGGCAGTATTCAGCATGGCAGAAAAATGGTTTGTGGGTTGGGTTGTTTTTTGGGCTTTTTTTTGTAAACCACACCTGCACATCATCCACCCATTTGTGCCCCTCCAGACTCATCCACACACTCGACACTTGCAAGCTGCTTCCCAGTAAGGACCAACTTTGTTAAGAAAAAGTACAGGGCCTGAGGCAAAATTAGCTTTTTGTCTACCAAACAGGCAATTATCTCTTGCACAACTATGCAAGTCTAAAACACAGGAGAAGCAATATTAAGCTTTACTAAAATGGTGCCTTTAAAGTACAAATTGTTGCAACATATGAAAATAACATGGGGGATTTGCAGTTGTGGAAAATTTGGAGCACTTTTTATTTTATAATTTTCAGGCACACCAGGCTCCCAATCGAGGTGACCCAAAAAAAATCACAACTTTCAGCTGTGCTACACACAGCACCCCATTTTTAGATTATTTTAGAGGAGGTAGAATGATCTGCTTCTCTGTTCCTCCTGAAGGCCCACAGATATGTTCCTTTCAGTATTTAAAGGGAGCTTATAAAAAAGATAGAAAGGGACTTTTTACATGGGCATGTAGTGATAGGACAAGGGAGAACCGTTTTAAACTCAGAAGGTAAATTTAGATTAGATGTTACAAAGAAATCCTTCCCTGTGAGGGTGGTCAGGCCCTGGTACAGGTTTCCCAGAGCAGCTACAGCTGCCCCATCCCTGGAAGTTTCCAAGGACAGGCTGGACAAGGCTTGGAGCAAGCTGGGATATTGGAAGGTGTCCTGGATGAGCTTTAAGAACCCTTCCAACCCAAACCATTCTGTAGAAGACATTAAAAAAGGCATCAAAACTTAACACAGGCCATGCTTCTGGAGTCTGTATGTACCTGTACAGACAAATCTGCTTAAATGGGATCCCCAAGTTGCATCAGCATCACAAAAAATTAAGTGAACACTCTCTTTTTTGTATTTTGAAAAGGAACTAAAATGGGTCATTTCTAACCTGATACCATTAATTTACATGTTGATGTTTGTTTAGTGAAGCCTGTCTATCCCGGGTCACTTAAACCTTAAAACCTGAATATGGGAAACGAATGCATCGCCTTATTAATTACATGTTATGAAAGGACTCATTTTACAGCCTAATAGTTTGAAACAGTTAAAAGAAACCCTGCTGCTGGTGTCCTGCTTACAATTCACATGGCAACTCTGCGCTTCTGACCAGGCCGACCAAGAAGGGCTTATCTCTTCGTGGGGAAAACAAATAACTACATATCAGACATTAATTTAATTAATCCCAGGCATCAGCCAGCACCAGCTCTGCACCCATCACAGAAGCACAGAATAAATACCCTGACCTGGAAAGCCCCACAAAGACCATCAATGCCCAGCTCCTGGCACTGCACACAACAGCCCAGACAATCACAATGCCTGGTGCCTTTGGGTTGGAGAGAAGATCAAGGTCCACAATACGAATTCCAGACCCAAGAAGAAACTCTAAGGTGGAAACATCCAAAGAAAAGGACAATTCACAAAGGCCAGGCTGACCAGTAACAGCGCTGCCCACAAATCCCCACTGAGCAACCTCAGTTGTGCCAACAACCACGTTTCTCTTCTCCCCTGTTTAATTCATAATCGAGATGCTCAAAAGCGACAATGAACACCCCTAATATGTTCTCTCACATCTTCTGGACTTCAGCCTCGAGCTCCCTGCTGAGCTGGAGGAGGTCACCATGCTCCTGCCCACCCTTTTCTCGGCTTCACTTTGATCGGGCACTCACCACAGAGCAAGGCAACCTAAAAACAAAGGCCCAAAAGGGATCCATACATCAAACTTGCCAGTGGCTTCTGACTCGTGCCCCTGTGCCAAGGCACAACAGGCTCTACGGAAGGGCTCATCTTCGTGGAAGTCACGGAGTTCATCTCCTGCCAGTTAGCTTGACGTCCCTACACTTGCTAATGCTGATTTGGTTACTTGATCAAGCATGCAAATCTTCAGGTCTCACGCTAGACAAAGCCTGGAGAAAGGAGAAAGCTGGAGCAAACAAATATGTAAAAGTTGGATTTTTTAAAATGAAAAAAAAAAGGACGGGGGGGCGGCAAGAAGAAAACTCTTCTCCTCCCTCCCCACCTCCTCCTCTGATGTGTGTTCTTAAACATGATGCAATAAGAGGGCCTGCACAGCAGTGGAAAGGTTCCTGTCACCAGGAACAGAGACCGAGAGCTCCCACAGGGCAAAGGCCACCTTGCACACTGGTAAATGTTGTACCCAGCAGACACAAGATCTGCAAGAAGCAGCAACAGGAAGCTGGGAGGCTCCACTTTTCTCAGCAAATCAGTAACTCATAAAGCTACATAGGACTTGACTGGCAGGTCAAGGGAGAAAATTCTGCCCCTTCTACTCAGCTCAGCTAAAACCCCACCTGCAGAGCTGCCCCCAGCTCTGGAGCCCCCAACATAGGTAG
>NW_008240031.1:1558746-1561563 GCF_000691975.1 Corvus brachyrhynchos | reverse complement strand
ATGCGCCTGGATCCCTGGCAGTGTCCAAAGCCAGGCTGGACAGGGAATGGAGCAACCTGGGACAGTGGAAGGTGTCCCTGGATGGGCTTCAAGGTCTCTTCCAGCCCAAACCATTCCATAACTTTCTAGAGCATCATGCACCCCACAACCCAAAAGAGCCCAAGTCTCTTGGCTGGCAGAGGCAACAACCTTCAGACAAGCCATAGAGCTGCCAGTTTTACCCACTGAAAGACATAAATAAAATGCCCACATCATGTTCATAGGGGAGTCCAATAGTTTCTGATAGGATTCATGCTATTTGTGGACCCAAATTTTCCCTGCAGCTACAAGTAGACAAAGTAATTTTGCATTTTGGGTCCTGAACCGTAGTGCAGCCTTGTTATTAAACAGCTGACACTATCCTGAAGCCTGGGAGCAGCGTTTTATGTGCATGTGAGAGTTTACAGAGCATTTGTGTGTCATTTCTGATGAATGGCGCTGCATAAATGTTAGATCTTCAACCCATTGCTCTTGCAAATACTATTTCTTCTCTTATTTATTTGTATTGCTGTAATTCATTCAGGTGCCAACCATGACTGAGGCCACCCCATCAATACACAGCCTGACAGCAGCAGCTCTACAGATCACACAGGAGAACAGGAAACGTCTTGGCTGGTGCTGGAGGGGAATGGATGTAAAGCCAGAGAATGTCCTCAAATCCCAAGGAAAAAGCCAGCAAAGCAAACAGAACTCTGATGCACAGAGCACCCATCTAAGTGTTGAACCAGAAGAGGCACAGAAGCCCCATCTCTGGTGTAACCTGGGGTCTCTGACAGACGTTTCAAACGGAGATGTGTGTGCCACCAGCACACCCAAACCATGAGGAACTACAAGGCCAGCAGCTCAGGCCTCTGCAAAGCCTGTCCCAGATCAAAGAACCACTGAATTGTTAAGGCTGGAAAAGCTCTCTAGAATCTAAAATTGAGTCCTAACATTCCCCCAGCACTGCCAAGGCCACCACTAACTCGTGTCCCCAGGTGCCACATCCACACGGCTTCTAAATCCCTCCAGGGATGGGGACTCCACCACTGCCCTGGCAGGCTGTGACAACATTTGCCAATACCTTCCGTAAGAAATTTTCACTAATATCCAATCTAAGCCTGCCCTGGTGCAACTTGAGGCCATTTCATCGTCTCTGTGATCTGCCCTAGCTGTGACAGCCTCCCTAGCCCTGGAGACCTGCAATAAGCACATGCCCCAGTGCTGGTTTCCATGGACCAGCAGGATGAGACGCTATCAGCCCACACCTCTCCTCTGCTCCAAAAGTGCCCCAAGGCAGCGTGCGAGCCCTGCTGCTGGGGAGCAGTGCAGCAGCTGGATTTGCAATATCCCAGCTCTGGTCTGGCAGCACGTGGCCCTGCACCCTCCCTGATGAAGCCAACACGATGTCCAGAAGCAGGCTGACATGGTCCACCAGCACCCCTGGGATGTGGGCTAACTCATGCCAGGCACTGTGTCACCTCCTGTGCCGGTGCCAGATGTTCATCCCATGAAGCACCTGGATGTGGACATCCACCAAGCTGCCACCACCCCGAGCCACACCTCACCAAGTGTCACCACGGTGGGCAGGACCTCCAAGCCATGAAGGTCTGCCAGTATCCCAGTCCTGCTCCCTAGGAATTGTACCACAGCCTGCAACAGCAGCAGAGCTGTCTCCTGGTTGTCCTTGCCACCTGGACAGGCAGTGCCACCCCACCCTTTTAACTCTTTCTCCTGAGCCCTGCTCTTGGAGCAATTCCCTTCGGTCCTGGAAAACTGCTGGAGAGGGAGCCAGCAGCCTGACAAGGACCACCACTCCCCACCCACCTGCTCCTTGCTCCTCCAAAAAACCTCAAGCAAAGCCTTTCAGACCAACCAGCTCAGGTAAATAAGCCAAGGCACCTCCTCCCAGTGGAAGTAATGGAGAACTAAGGTCTCATTAAATAAATGAAACAGATTAATGAGGAGAGTGACTGCTGTTTCTTTGAACTGATCATGGTGAGATAAAAGGCAAAGCAAGACCCGGATCCCTTTTCACAGGAGTGCTGTAAAATGAGTGGCACAGACTCAGCAGAGCTGAAAACACAGGGCAGGACACACTTTTCCCTCCAAACACACCTGACACTTCTTTCTCTGCCCTTCTTTTTCTCTCCCATACTCTCTCTCGAAAAGCCAAAATTCATTCATTACAGAACCAAACTATTTCCGTTTTGATTCTAGTATTTACTTTTTTTTTTTTTTTTCCAGTCGACCATCTGGGAGTGGGGGAGTAGAAAGGAAGCCCTGGAGCTTTTCAGACACAATAAATAAATTATTACAAAAAAAAAAAAGTATGATTAAAACCAAAAAGTATAAACAAACAAGCCATGTTACCCAGAATAATGACTTCGGGGAAAAGTGCCAAAAAAATTGTATAAGCTTCTGGAGCGTGGCAAGAGAAGAGAACAGAAAGTCCTCTCTGCTAAGGAGAATGTGCCACTGCAATGGGACAAGGGCTGGGACTACAGGGATGCCCCTGGGCAAGCCAGGAAGGCAAAGGGTTTCACATGGGCTTAGATGCCCAAATTTGTCTTCAGGCACCTGCTCTTGCTAACTGCAAAGCCCCAGTCTAGGCACTCTCAGACCTTTTCAATACAGTATAATTGCATCTGCTCCTCTCTGGTGAGACCCCACCTGGAGTCAAGCTTGGGAATCCTCAGCACAAGAAGGATGTGGAGCTGCTGCAGCCAGTCCAGAGGAGGCCACCGAGATGCTCCAGGGCTGGGGGCCCTCTGGTCTGCAGCCACGCGAGGAGCGCCG